>NW_023619799.1:0-8284 GCF_014905685.2 Nematolebias whitei
AAATCAAGTTGGAATATGTTACAGAGTAATGATTCAATTTCTTGATCGTCTGTTTGAAGTGAGCAAGTGTGTAAGTTGGTCAAAGTTCAAGTTTCGGTCAACTGCAAGTTTACTGAAAAAGAAATGTCATGTTTAACTTTTACAGCAAGATACTAGAGAAGTGACTCCACGAAGTCTGAGTTCTTCATAACAATCTTCTGTCTGTTCTTAAACAATCTTAATCTTTTTCCTTGAATTTTCATAACACCTTACATCACAAAACACACCTCTGTTTTGGTCCATCGCCCAATCAGAAAGTCCTCAAATGAACCGGAAGTGACCCTTCTTAAAAGGTGCAGCACTTCCTAGTTAACAGCAGTTCCAGAGTTCATGAAGGCTGGAATTCAGGATGCTGATGAAAGAAAATCAAGCTGGACGAGAGAAGTTCAGAGGAATTATGAAGTCTGTTCTGGATGATCTCACGACTCCCGAGGTTTAGCTGTTCTTACGGAGACGCAGAAAGTGGCTCGAAGTGGAACTTTACGCCGGAACTGACATATCTTCAGAAAGGTAAAAAGTCGATCTTCAACCAAAGTGTACCGTTGGGACAAGCTGGTCCAAAGGAGCGTGCTGTTCTGGTTAAAACAGACAAGTTCCCTCACACATCTCTCTCAAGATAAACTTCATCTTCATCTTTTTCTGTTTTTCTTAGACATTTTATTGTTGGATGTAACTGGGACCCTGTGTACATAATTTCGCTCCACCACATGTACCACATGAGGTGCGAATGACAATAAAGAAACTCTAACTCTGACTCTGACTCTGACTCTGATCTTTCCATCTTTAAAACTCTTCTATCAAGTAGAAATTTATCCAGATATTTTTAGAAATGTCTAAAGCAAAGTTTTCAACCACCGCCGTGTGGTAATGCCTGTTGTACTACTGGAAGTGAGAACAATCGCTGTACTGTTTACTTCCTGTAAAACTGATTAATAAGCTGTCGTTATTTTCAATTCTTGCCAATTAATGTAAATGTGTGATGTGTTAAACTTGATTATGTTAATAAATGACCCACTGTCGTTGGTGAGTTAAAGATAATTAACGTTTCCGTCCACATTTTATTAAATTCAGATGCACGTCATTATACAGTCCAGAAAAATGAAAGAATCCGTTTAATTTATGAATATATCATGCATATGTTCATACTACATCTGGTGGCCCGTCCGTACGTTTGTTCTACAATACCATTAATGGTGTTCTGTTTCAGAAAAAGGGGGGTAACAGACAGGTGTTGATGTACACTAGTGTGCTTTTGGATGGTACTGAAAAACGTCATCCAACATGTACACAGGCAGCGGCAGGTCTGACCAGGATTGTTTCAAAAACAGCACACATTGTGATGGGCCATCCACTGCACATCCTGACATCACACAACATTGTAGCCTATGTCAACTCTGAACTTTTTACAATGACATCATTAAAACAACGACGCATGAGCAACATACTTGCAGCACCAAATCTATTGTTCCTGCATGAAGGAATAAACATGGCAGATGGCATGAAAACAACACACACCCATGATTGTGTTCAAAAAGTACACAAAGAGGAACGAATCAGGCCTGACATACAGACTGAACACATCCCACATTCTAACATACTCTACACCGATGGTTGCTGTTTCTGAGATCAGGATTTGCGGTAGTACAGCAGAAAGGTACTGAGTACAAAGTGGTCAGCTCAGGACAGTTAGAAGGTCTTCAGTCAGCTCAAAAAGCAGAAATCCACGCGGTTGTACAGGCTCTGAAAATAAGCAAAGGACAAGAGGTGACAGTATACACAGACTCTGCGTATGCATATGGTGCAGTTCATGTTCAGTTACCACAGTGGAAGAGAGCAGGTTTTCGAACAGCAGGTAACAAACCAATCAAACACGAGGAACTCATTAAGGATTTAGCTGACAGTTTGATGTTGCCAGCAAAAGTGGCAGTTGTGAAGTGCAAAGGTCATGATGTAACACAGTCAGACACAGCAGAAGGAAATAGACAAGCTGACAGAGCAGCCAAAATAGCAGCAGGCTATTTGCCGAGAGTACAGATAGTGACAGTGGAGGAGGAATGTCAAAAAATGAATCATTGGGATGAGGCAGGTGTGTCAGGAGCCCAAGCTAAAGCATCCCCCGAGGAAAAGACATTGTAGATGAGAAAAGGGGGACAGAAACAGGGAGAAACTAAATTGTGGACAGGGCCTAATCAGAAGTGGGTCTTGCCAATGACTTTGAAGCAGGCTGTGCTCCAGGAAGCACATGGGTTAGCACACGTGGGAGTCAGACAAATGCTAAGGAATCTTCAACAATGGTGGCACCCTCATCTAAAAGATATGGTAACTGCATACGTTGACACCTGTAATGTCTGTTTACAATACAACATTCGACCAACAGTAAAAACTGAACAAGGTACTTTTCCCCTCCTGCACAGACCAGGACAGGAGGTGATTTTAGATTACACTGACATGTTGGAACCTGTTAAAGGGTATAGATATGTACTGATGTGTGTTGACGCACTCACAGGATGGCCAGAAGCCATACCTGCGAGAAGAGAAGACAGCAAAACAGTGGTGAAGTTCTTAATTAACCATTACATCCCAAGACACAGATTCCCTGAAAAAATCAGATCAGACAATGGAACTCATTTCAAAAATGCAGACCTGCAGGCTGTGGAAAAAATGTTAGGCCTAAAACATGCTTTTGGGACCGTGTACCATCCCCAGTCTCAGGGGAAGGTTGAAAGGATGAACCAAAACATAAAACAAAAACTAAGCAAAATCTGTGCACAGACTAAATTGAACTGGGTGGATGCATTACCAATTGCATTAATGACAGTGAGAACTTCTGTTAATAATGGAACTGGCTTCTCTCCCTATGAGTTAACTACAGGTCGACCTTTTCCTGGACCAACCGCATGCTCACTGACCAGTGAGGAGGACCGTAAGATGGACCACAAGGTATACTTTGAAGAATTAAAAGCATTAGTGTCTAACTTTACTCAGCAGGTACACCACAAACAGAGCCTGACAGAGAGGTCTCCCTGGTCTCCCCACCGCGGAGTGGGTCTTGCTGAGGGTCATTAAAAGGAAGTGGCAGGAGCCCAGGTGGACGGGCCCCTATCAGGTGACAGAGAGAACGTCCCACGCTGTCCGCCTCAGAGGAAAGGGGGACGTCTGGTATCATTGGAGCCAGTGTGCACCAGCCTCGAAGCCAGGAAAAGCGAGAGAGCTGGCAGGAACCATCTAAAGTCGCAAATCTGGACATTCATGTCAAGGTAGACCAAAGCAGCCTGGTGTAGTTGCGAGCGGGCCCTGAAGGACTTTGTTTGAGTGGGTCACCGGGTGCTGGAACAGCCACACATAGTACAGACACCTAGAAAAGACAAAAACACGACATCTTAGAGTCTCACACTCCACGAAGAAAACTCAGAGACATAGGAGGATCGGTCTCTGAGCACCCCAGGGGAATGCCCCTGAGTACGTGTGATTGTAACAACATTGTATTACTGTGTACTAACCATTTTTCTGTTATCTTTTTATTGTAGTTTTGATTTAGAGCGCATCCACTTATTTACTCAGCTTGAAAGTGATAAGTATACTCAGCCTTGTGATTTTAAAAGTATTTCATATAATTTCAGATAACGTAAAAAATATTAACAGAGTGTTATCTTGTGTTTATTTTGTGTTAAAGGTACCGCTTGCCTGGCTGACTGGTGAGGAACTGCTGTGTGTACCATTTCACCCATTGTGTGCAGTACTAGGATAACATTATCAATATGTGGTGGCCACCAAAACCTGTGGTGGTAGGAGTTGGTGTTTTATCAACCATCGTGCTGTCACTCATTTTCTCTCTTGAATATTTCTGCATCATTCCTGGTTTACCAAGGTGTGAGCAGCCTGGAGCAACGGGCAGGGTGCGAAGGAGTGTCACACCACTCTCAGTCATGAAAGATGCGTATAATCGTCCGGTGTTGAAAATAGAGTATCCCAAGAACACCACCACTACCCTACGCCTGCCAATCTGTGATATGTTTGATTGCAAAGATCATCGTATCACGAGTGCAGCCTTTTACATTTGTCCATGTGTCAATCCATCCCGATGTTCGTAGTGCTCCCAGTGGAGCTCCGTCACGTTGTATTCTGGATCATGGAAACCTGATATGTCCGGATATCACACTAATTACATACATTGGTGGAGGACACATGCCATTTTGGCAAAAAATAGTAGGGACTTGTTGTTGTCTTTTAAGTATGTTAATACTTGGAATAAGGTACACAGACAAAAGAGCGGTATGACCTACACCTTGGTGACGGAACCCATTTATGTGCTCGTAGCCGCAGACATCACCAACAGTGACCCTTTCCGGGTGTTACAACTTGCTCTTACAGATTCGCCCATCCAGCACTCTACTCCTGCTCCGCCCCAGCAGTCCTCGCTCCCTATGTCCATGCGAATTGAAAGTGTTGACTATACCAGCTTAACCCCTGTGGATGTGATTGCTATGTCTACTGGCTATGCTGACTAACATTTGGTTAGCCTGGCTCGCTGAGGCTGCAAGACAGGCCTCTTTATCCGAATGTGTAGCTTGTGCTGCAGCTCGACCAAACTTGTACACCCAGCCAGCTCCATTACATCCAGAGGAGGAATGGGGTTTTCATTGTATGATAAGTTTGACTAGGAGACGCCAGACCAAAAATTGCACCACATTAGACCAAATATTCCCACCTATTTCTAACACCACTAAATTAGGCTCGTTCACTCCTGCAGAACGATTTGACTATTATTGTTTTAATTACACCTCAACCGCAAACAGGAAAATCGCTTTGGGACAAATTCAGGCAGATTGGTGTAACATCACACAACAAAATGGCTCTGACAACTCCCGTGTGGGTAGGGTGGCTCGCGCTGACCTATATTATTACTGTGGTGGAAGACGTCTACTCACCCATATCCCTCAGGATTCAGTGGGATTGTGTGCATTAGTACGCTTAACTGCTTCCTTAACGCTGATTGGCCCTCGGTTGGAAGTCCTGAATGAGACCTCCAACCAACACAGTAGAAAGAGATGCTCGACACACAACTTCGATCCTACTGTGGGCTCAACAACATACATTGACGCCATCGGAATCCCTCGGGGAGTTCCTGATGAGTATAAATTAGCAGATCAGATTGCAGCAGGTTTTGAAAACATACCTGTTGTTTCAGCATATTTCCCAATTACACCAAGCAAAAATGTTGACCGAATAAATTACATACATTACAATGTCATGCGGCTGTCTAATCTTACCAGAGACGCGGTTGAAGGCCTAGCTGAACAACTCGCCCCCACTTCACTGATGGCTGTGCAGAACAGAATGGCTCTTGATATGCTGTTAGCAGAGAAAGGAGGTGTGTGTAGCATGTTTGGTGACCTGTGTTGTAGTTTCATTCCTAATAACACTGCCCCTGATGGAAAAGTGACCCGTGCACTTGAAGGTTTGAGAACGTTGTCTGATGAGATGAAATCTCACTCTGGTATACATAACCCGTTTTATGATTGGCTCCAAAGTGTGTTTGGCCCCTGGAAGCAAATGATTGTCTCCATGTTAATGTCTATTGCAGTATTTGCAGCCATCTTGATCACATGTGGATGCTGTTGCATTCCTTGCTTGAGATCCTTGTCTGTGCGCCTCATCACTTCCACTTTAGAGAAGCGTGACCCGGAAATTACACGTCAGCTCCTAATGCGCAGGGGATATGATGTGTCAGATTTCCAGATGACCCCACGTCGGCGCAAATAGAACGTAGCCAACTGTTATTGACCTCAGTCAGATGAGGTCGAAAGGGGGAATTGTTGTAAGGTAAAACTTGTTGGGCTTGTGTTTGGCTTATGTTTAATCTGTTCCTGTTTTCCACTGCGTGACATGGTGAGTCACACATCTTATATTGCTCAAACTCGGTCCAACCCAAGATTAGCCAGAACCAGAAGTTGCACAAAAGAACAGCAACTCGTGGTGTGTGTGTGTGTGTGATAAGGAACCTTCCTGCTGAGACTATAAGATCATGCAGCACTTCCTCATCAAGCAGACGATGCAGAGCGAGGATCTTCCTTACAGGTCGTATTGTATGCGCATTCAATGATTAAATGCTAAGATAAGAACTGCATTTACTAATCCACTGTTTTGCTTGTGAACCTGTGACTCCTTTGACCTTTAATTATTATACTCATTAAACCTTATCAAACTTTGAGGTGCGTCTATTGTATTTTCAGTACGTGTTTCTGACTCCTTCACAGGGAAATGAGAAAACGAATTCGGGCGGATGAGAACAACACATCAAACTGAACGTTATCGCTTGCAATATGCGTTCTGAATGCATGAACGTCCCGGAAAAGTTTCAACGGGGAAAGGAAGATGCTGAAAAAGGGCCATGAACCAACTGATTCACGGCTGAACAGTATGAACAGATTAATAATAACAAGTGAACTGATTATTAATCGAATGAACTGGTTGGTAACAATAGTCATGAACTGATTAGTGACAATAGAATCAAAATAGCAGTCACAACTTGTGACTGATAACAACATCTCACACTGTAATGCATGTAGACAGATGCAAATTAAACGGAGTTCCATGAAACAACAATATTCATTCTGTTAAAACACTAAGGACAGAATGTGTCATGGAACGAGCCGTCACATCACGTAGATAGAAGTGAATAAACGAGCAGGGTGTTGACCACGCGGCCGCAGTGCAAAATGTCCTGCATTGTCATACCATTATGCAAAGCAGTCGAAGATGCAATACCTCTGGTCGAGTGCGCCCTGAGGTTCACTTCATCAGTCTCCCATTCTGAGCAAGCCCAAGAAGACAGTGGAAAGAAAACAAGAACCCCAGCAGATCCAGACTCAGGAGCGTGTCCATCTGCTTCGACCAGCTGGGTTTGAGAGGAACAGGAAGTAGAAACAGACACAGAATGACAGGTCCAGATGTTTCTATTGGATAAAAGACAGAAATAATTACAAATACAAACAGGAAGAGTAAGCAGAGTGAAAAAATGTGGTTTGCCTTTCAGCAGTCTAAGCCTATAGCAGCATAGCTCAGGAAACCCAAGCTGACCCTAATTACAGGATTTATCTAAAAGGAAAGTTTTAAAGGCAGCACGGTGGCACAACTGGTAGAGCTGCTGCCTCTCAGCGAGCAGGTCCCTGGTTCAAACCCCGGTCCAGGGGCTTTTCTGGGTTGAGTTTGCATGTTCTCTCCGTGCATGTGTGGGTTTTCTCCCGGTACTCCGGTTTCCTCCCACAGACCAAAAACATCCATGTTAGGCTGATTGGTAACTCTAAAAAAAATGTCCCTAGGTGTGAGTGAGTAAGTGAATTGTTGTTTGTCTCGTTTGTCTCTATGTGTCCCTGTAATGGACTTGCGGCCCATCCAGGGTGTACCCCGCCCCTCACACAGTGATTGCCGGACATGGGCACCGTAATGGATGGATGGATGGATGGATGGATGGTTGGATGGAAAGTCTTGAAACCAGACCATGTGTCAGCCTCACAGACAGAAACTGGAAGTTGGAGCCACAAGAGAGGAGCCTGATAACTGGAAGATCTTCCTCCCATTCTGCTTTTGGAAACTCTAGGAACCACAAGTAAACCTGCAGCCTGAGAGCGAAGTGCTCTGTTAGGAATATTTGGAACAATAAGATCTTGAGTATAAGACGGAGCTAGGTTGTTGAGAGCTTTGTAGGTTAGAAGAAAGATTTTTAATTCAGTTCTGGATTTCACAGGGAGCCAAGTCTTCAGCTGATCCAAAATGCTTCTGCCAGAGTTTTAATGAGAGTTGATAGGAGAGAGATATCTCTCCAGTTTTAGCTTCTCTCAGTTAAAGAAGTATTTGGACACCCAGACTATGGCAATAGTCCAGTCTAGACGTGACAAAGGCATGAACCAGTTTTCCTGCATCCTTTTTAGATGTTTTTAATTTAGTGATATTACGCAGGTGGAGAAAGGTGGTTCTGGTAACTTTTTTAATGTGGGGATTAAAAGACATGTCCTGTACAATATAGGACTTGTGTTACGACTTGGCTCAGCTAGGAGAAGGGGAGGCAACATTAGTAACCCAGATGGAACAGGTTTGTATAAAAGTAATAATTTAATTGGTCAATTTAAAACAAAATTTAACATTAACAAAAAGGAGGGGTACTTTCAAAATACAAATTACAATAAAGTTTTCACAACCTGTCATAGCTCTGCTCTCTGTCAGCTCCTCTGTCATGCTGCACACT
>NW_023619800.1:0-8280 GCF_014905685.2 Nematolebias whitei
TGAGGCAGCCATAACCAAAGTGGTTCAAAACATCAAAGTTCATGCGCTTTAATCCATAAGAAACTGTCCAGATGACCTGACTAAGCATTGTTGGATTTTTTTACCTGGATTATTGAGCATGATTTTTGATGTTTTGAACCACTTTGTCTACGGCTGCCTCAGAGGAGTCAATGGTGGAGAGGGCAGGCCCCAGAAACCATCTTATCACCAGTAAACTGGTTGGTCCACTATGGGAGTGTGCTGCTTGTGGGACTGAATTTTTTTTTGGCTCCTTGGGCTGATTAAGTCATTTGGATAAAGGATGAACCATCTCAACAAAACATAAATAAACCATCCAGATGACCTGACTGACCTTTGTTGGATTTTTTAACCTGGATTATTGAGCTTGAACTTTGACACTAAAATAAATGTTTTAGCTCCTAATGTTTAAAAAAAATCTTCCATGTTTGTGTTGTGAAGTGCTTTAAGTTCATTCGACATGTTTTCTGTAATGACGTTTGAGTGTGCTACTTTATATATGCTGCAGCTGTAATAATTTATGTGAGGGCTGAACTCTGGAGGAATGCACTTTTGCAAGCTAACGTTGAAAATAAGGGCTGATTTTCAAAATGTGGTTGTCCAAAATGCGGCTGCACGACTCGCAGGTCACTTGGTCAACAAACACTCAGAATCCAGTGAAACTGCAACAGAAAATTTGTGTTTTTTCTCAGAATACCGAGTCATATTTGAGTTTCCAACTAGCCCCAACTCAATGAGATGCTACCATCAGCACAATGATGAGAACCAAATATGAATGAGCCTAATTTCAACATTTATTTTCTCATTGTAAGATTCAAATAAACCTGCCAACAATTTCCTCTGAAACACTTCTCTGTTATGAATAAACCATTGTAGCAGGGTTTGGGGATCCCAGTGCCAGATGCTGGTGGAGCGGCTGGGTCTCTGTGTAAAATGCAGCGACACATAAAAAGGTTCAACAAGATGCTTACAGGTCAGTGCACCAGCATGGAAATGAGCTGAGCTGCAATGAGCAGAGCTTCCTCATGTAATATGACAACCAGCTGTAGCGTGTTGATGTTGCCGGTGCCTGAATATACAGCACGCCACAATAACAAGAAGCACAAATCAGTGTTATAGGACCTGGCAGGGACTTGTATGTGTGTGCTTACCTTACTTCTCTAGAATCTGATACAGATAGTGTCAGTGTGGGAGTTTTTAACTGTGCTTATGCACATTTTACACTTACGATTCTCTGCTGCCGCTGCTTTTTCCTCAGCCTGATGAACTCCTTGTGTTGTCTCGAGACAAAGTTGACGGCTGCGTACTCCAGCAGGGCAGCGAACACAAACAGGAGACACACTGCCATCCAGATGTCAATAGCCTTAACGTAGGACACCTGTGAACAGATCGATAGCCAATCAATGTAGCTGATGTATTATTTGTGGATCGTTAATAATCCGCCCATTCCTTAGCTCTCGTTCTCAGTGGCACACATCTTTAGCATGGCCTAGAACTGAAATGAGTCAGTGAGTTGTGGGCAGCTGACCCACATAAGACAGGTCACAGCCGAGACATAAGGAGCTGTGTCATTCATGAAACAGTATGTCACATTACATCAGCTGTGGTCATGCTTTGCATAGAAGCTTCACTCAATTAGGCAGCATTTTGCTGACTGTCACACACGCTAAATTATATCATTTTTAAATTACACATCTATTGTGCTCTCCCTAATTATTTTCTCTAGCCACATCATAAATCAGGATCTGCCTCATGCAACATCAGCATCTCATGACTAAATCCTTCCTAGTAATTTGCACTTATTCAAATCCTGGTCCAAATTATTTACTCAAATCAGCCCTGGGAAATCACAGCATGAATGCCTCTTACAGGTCTATAACTGAGATGAAATGCTTGCCTCTGTTTTTGTCTGATTTATTATTCATGTTTATTTCCTTCATATACCTTTGTTAGCCAATGGCAGTATAATACTATTTAATCTTGCATACGCTGTCACAAAATAAATTTGTTTTATGCAACTACTATTTACTTCAGTTTAATTAAAAGTAAAGCAGCATTTCAGCTTTTGTGACCGTTACTGCATTTAACCTCTGGCCTGCACATTGATGGGGTTGTGATTTAAGTGTCACTTGAGTGAATAAAATCGGAAAAAGTATGCAGACTCACTTTGGGCAGTGAAGCTCTGGAGCCAGAGCTCTGTGTGGTCATTGTGAGCACAGTCGTGATACCCAGACCAACTCTGGCTGGTGCAGCATCCATGTTTATCCAGAATGACACCCAGGAGAGGATGACAATGAGGAGCGAAGGGATGTACATCTGGATTAGGTAGTAACCCATCTGACGCTCCAGGTGGAACTTCACCTCAATGCAGGTGAACTTACCTACAGACACATCACATGGTCTATTCAATTACTGTATGTGTGGGTAATGGAATGAAATACAAAAGAAAGTGTAAAGTCACATGTTGTATTAATAAAAACAATTAAGGAGTCTATGAGATAAAATTTAAGAAGTCCTCGTTTCAGCACTTTGAAATTCACAAGGCACCTGTATTGTAGTACTTTGTGCAGTAACCCAAATCTTTTTCTTCTTTCAACACAAACTGTGGGAGGGTCAGGTCATCGGCCACTTGAACAGGGTTGTCAGACAGCCACTCAAAGATCAAGTCATTCATGGTGTAACCAACTGTCAAAACACAAGAAGCACAAAGGAGAAAGAAAATGTTCAACCAAGACCAAAATAGGGTTAAATAAAAAAGGACAAAACTGAATATACTATATTTTTGTCTTAAAATCACATATTCTAGTACAGTATTTTCTGGTGTTGTTGCTTCGGCGTATAAGTCGCATTTATTATGCGTCACTGCTGACCCGTCATGTTTATTATGTCTTTTTTTAATGATCAAAATAGCTTCATTTCATCTGGGTGGCACAGCACCATCTATCCATCCATCCATCCATCCATCCATCCATCACAGCCAGGGCCGCTAGCTCTCCAGCTTTCCTCCACCTGCACACACTGAGTGAAGCGAGCGCGCATGGGAGGACTCGCTGTTGTAGTCCTTCGAAATTTAAAGCGTCAGTCAAAAATTGCATTATGAATATGGAAAAAATGTATATGGTCACATCGGCGTAAAAATCCCAGGACTGACAAATCTATGCAAAAAACTGTGACTTATATGCAGAAAAATACGGTAATATCTCTTAGAAACATTACTGCAGTTTCATCTGTGGCAACCATTCAGACGAGTAAACCACAATTTCCAATGGCATTCAGGAAATCAACATTTGATTTTGGTAGTATAGAAAGAGGAATCTCCACAAAGAACTAGGAGTGCAAGCTGGTTTGCAGAGGGTAAAAGAGTATTTTTTATTTCTCAGGAAGTTGGTTACAAGCTAAATTTATGTGTCATGTTGAAATTGTTGGTGGGATATTGTGGTCAAACTTTTGTCTAATGCAAACGTTGGCTTTGCTTACAGAAAGAGAAAAAGTGTCCTAGTGACAATAATTATGTGTCCAGATAATATTGTGTATTTGGTGTTTTATCAGTGGTGTTAACACAGTAGTGTAAAATAACCCATATGTATTCATTTGTGTTTGTGTCCGTGGAGGTTGTTTAAATTATATAATATAAATCAAAGCATTCATCGACCTCGTGTGCTATGGCGGGGGGGTCACTGTCGTCATTGACACGACCAGTCCTATAAAGGTGGAGATGCTTCTTCATGATCCCTCAGGGCAACTTTGGCTTAATTTACAGATACTCTTACCTCTAAAACTGACAAAGGAACTTAAATCATCCCAGAGAAAAACTGATCTCTCAAATCCCCTCAGTTGCAGGGATGAGAAGTACAGAGCTGCAATATTTGAGATTTTGTGTTATAAATCTGTAGATGAGAAAACACCAGAAATCCCATCTCGTTAAACTCAGACACGGAAAAACTCAAGTGATGTAGTGACACTCTGCTCATGTGTGGAGCTACTCTTAACCATCCTGTTTGTCACAGTAAAGGTCACCCAGAACACCTACAGTTGCAAAGTCAACCTAGAAAATGAGAGGTATATCTGCCTTAAACAGTGCTAAATATTGAATTAGTTCATACTAATACTAGTTCATAAGTTTGTAGCTTAAGGGAAAATGCTGGTTCGGTAGAAATGATCAAATAAAAGAATGAATAGGGTTTAGTTTTACAGCTGAAAATACAATTTAGTGGAGCGCTTTAGATAAAAACCAGTCGGAATATGTCAACCACTTGTGTATACACGTTCATTTGCATGGCTTCTTTAATGATTGTTTTCAAGCTGCCCAATTATTGTTAAAATAAAAAGACACTGCATGCAACAGCAACGTACAGTTCCTCTCGCGTCTGAATAATACTGATGTCTGCTGGGAACCTTTAGAGGCCGAGCAACAAAGACATCAATTATTCAAGACGTTACACCCAACGCTCTTCCTTTCGTCAGAGAAGCAGCTCCACTAAAACACATTGATTTTGTTCCTGGAAAGAACTCGCCATCCCTCACTCATTTTCCTTCAACAACTAAGAGGCATACCAACGCTTTTTCCAAATATTGTAGTGAACCAGATAACCTCAAATCTACCAGATGGACAGAGACTGTTATTTTCATTGATCTGAATAAGTCTGAACCATCTGATGAACTTTCTTTCTTGAATTAATCAAGCAGAAAAGACAATTCTTTATAATCATTACTGTCTTACAAATGTTTTGATAATCAAATTGTGTTAGTTCACTCAATGCTTTACAGGTTGAAAAGAACTACTAATTTTTATTTTTACATAAACAGTAAGTAATGATTTTTGTTCCTCATTCAGAGAAGAAATCACCTGAATATGCCTTTCTTGATTTTCTGTCTGAAATGAGCAAGCTGTCGTAAGTATGTTAAAGGTTGGTTTTCGGTCAACTAAAATGTTTACCGAGAAAAATGTCATGTTTTACTATTTGAAAAGATTACAAAGTGTGAGACTCCACGAAGTCTGCTGTTGCTGCAATAATCTTTTCTGTATGTTGTAAACAATCCTTGACTTATGATAACATCTTACGTCACAAATCCACTCCTCTTTCTGGTCCTTCCACGAATCAGAAAGCTCTAAATTGAACAGGAAGTCGACCCAAATAAAATGTGGCAACTTCTCAGTTCATAGAGAAGAGAAGGAATAGAGAATTATGGATTCCAGAATTCCAAGAGAATGAGAGTTCTGAGAGATGTTGGAATGAGAGCTGACAACAGGTCCGATAGTCCAACAGAATGAGCAGATTGAGAGTGCAGCCGGTTATGAAGAGTTTGGAGTTATGAAGAACCAGGGACGTTTGGGATTATAAGTCTGTTTTGAGCTAACCACGCACGACTCTCCGAGGATTTTTAGCTGTGCTTAACGGAGGCGCTGGAAACAGTCTGAAGGATGCTTACTGAGCTGATCTATCGTCAAACCAGGTAAAGGCTTCTTCTTCGACTAAAGTGTACCGTGGACGGGCTGAGGATCTGACGGAGCGTGCAATTTCTGGTTAAACAGATTAAACTTCCCTCACACAGTTCTCTGTAAGATAATCTCCTTTCACTCTAAAACCCACCTCTCTCTCATAAATCAGTACAGATATTTTAGAAATATCTTAAGCAAAGTCCTCAAATCACCGCCGAGTGATTTGAAGTTCATTTTCTGTGAAACTGTCTGTTATTATTTTCATATTTTGCCAAATTAATGTAAATGTTTGATGTTAAACTTTGATTCTGAAAATAAATGATTCCATTCATTTGATGGGTCAAAGATAAATAACGTCTCTTGTTTACATTTCTGTTAAATTCAATGCACGACATTTACAGTCAGAAAAATGAAGAACTCGTGAAAAGTATGCATAAATATATATCCATATATTTGTCATACAACAAGTGACACGTACCTCACGCGTCTCACTACAAACTGGTGGCTCGTACGAATTTCATGAATGACTGTTAAATCCGTGTGTAAATTGATTTTACGTGTTGGCATGGTGAAAGAGTAACAGCTGATGAGCTGTAAAGTTTACGCAGCGGCTGAGCTGCGCGCTTGGAGCTGCACTCTGCAACTAAACGCTGCATGTTTAAGCGTTGGGCTGGCAATGTTTTAAAAGCTGAAATTGTGTCATAAGTCTTGTGTAAGCTGAAATGGTACGTCTGTTATGTGTAACTAAGAGCTAATGAGCTGTGGAAGACGTTATTCTGTCTAAAAAGTACGAGGTTCTGCTTTAAGACCCGGCTGTGACCAGTTCGGTTCTGTTCAGTTTGAACGAGTATTTTGAACAGATGGATAAACGTTTTAAAAGCTGAGTGCCATCTCAGAACACAGTTAGAAGTTGTTTCGTTACAATTTTTAGCAGAAAAAGTGCATTTTGATGGTTTAAAAGACGAAAAGTTGACGAACTATTTCAAGCTAAATCTAACTTGCTAGCTGGAGAATACGCTTCCTGATTGGTTGAATTCACTGTTGTGTAGCGCTTTCATTGGTTGAAGGTTTGACTGACGTGGCTACGTCACTTCCTCTCACCCTACGCTGCTGCCATTGGTGATTTCAGTCACGTGACCCGGATATGAAATTCATTTTCATAGGGAAATAAAATCTGCTTTTTAAAGCTGAAAAGTAACTTTAATGTGGTTTTGACACGCTGGTCAAGTGCTTCGAAGCCTGCTTGCTGAAATTTTGCTACGTTAGAGTTTAAAATTCGCCAAAAAACGATGTTTTTAAACAAAGCTAGCGATGCTAATTTTAAGCTAACAAGCTAACGACCGGAGCTTAAAACTACGCTTAAAATCACTAAATGAAGCTACTATCAGTCCCAAACACTCATGTTCAAGCTATAAAGTCTGATTGCAAAAACTTTTGCCACTTTTGTGTAAAAAATCCGTTCAGAAATGTTGATTTTGACCGAGTTTAGCCGAAGCTAACTTCAAGCTAAGCGGCTAACAACAGGATGTCAACCGAACGCCACAGGAAGTCATAGCACCCCTAGTGGACAACACAAAAAGTGACGGAGTTATAATTGTTGAGGAAATACTGACATCTCCTGGCGAGACGTGAGATCACAGATTTCACTTCGTTTTTTAGGTAAAGAGTGAAATTAAACGTCTTTTTATTTTTCTGTAAGGCAAATTCTGAGTTAACAAACTTCCTCAAAGCTGAATAAAACACTGTTATCTTACATTTTAAGAAGTAATAGGTATTTATGCAAAGAAGCATTCACCAAAAAGTTTATTTCACTGTTAATCCTTTAAAAATAAGGTACAAAAATAAACATTAACTTTTTAAAACAGATACAGTTACAAATATTCACAGAGTTGAACAGTTTACTCATTTTGCTTGAAGGATAATACACGTTTAATTGCAAAATCACTAAATAAGAGTAAATTTATCAGGAAAAAGAGATTTTCTGTTTAATTTACCACCTAAATAAAATATCTCTCTATTTAATTTTAAATAGAAGCTATACAGGAGCAAAGACAGTTTTTCTGAAGAAAGACTGATTATTCCTCATCATCAAATTCTTTTCTCTTTTCACCCACCTGGGTTGATTGAGTAACTGTTTAAAATAGCAAATTTCTGGAACAGAACGGTTTAAAAAATGTTTTAAACTAATATTGCTGTGAGACTAAAAGAAAATTTGCAGGTTTATAAAAAATTCAGTGTTTTAGAGTAAATACACTAAAAACAGCTTGGTACTCTAGTATCTGTGGAAAATAAGCACAAAAAGTAACACTGCTGAAAGAGCATTTACTTAAATATTCATGAATTGGGGTAAAACCTGAGAAAGGTACCCACAGTTGAATAAGTGACTTATAACAGTACGTCTGTGTAAACCCAAAGCTAAAATAAGTGTGAAAACTCATTGACTTGAATACAAATATTTACCTGTAAAATATCTAAAGCTTGCAACTGTTCAAACAGATAAATTGCTACACAGTGAAAACATGGCAGGTGTGTTAGAAAAAGATTTTGACACAAAAGGAATTGCGGACTACTTGGAGAATGCGCTCGCGCTTCTCGGAGAGTCCTTACATCCATTTATGACTCAGACAGAGCGCATGAACCCAAAAGAGTTAGTGGACAATCTGAAGGAGGTTGCAGAAAGTGTGACCTCTGCAGAAATCACAAAGTCAAGTTATGAAAAGCTGGCTAAAATTGCAATCTTGCTGAAAGAATCATTCTATAAGGCCGTTGATAAAACTGTTATAATCAAACAAAGGTTAGACAGTGAAATAGATTTGGCTCAA
>NW_023619801.1:0-8278 GCF_014905685.2 Nematolebias whitei
CGTTAAAAGATCAAGGACAACTCTATTTTGGAGAACCATATTCCTAATTGCGTTTAATTCATTTTGAGTTCCTTTTCCTAGCATTTGTGTGGCATTAATCAGGCGGAGAAGTGCATATCTATTGATCTCTACATGGTTGCGGACTTCACCTAATCCAACCATAGGGAATATTTGTTGAAAGAATTTTTCACCACCGTTCCAAATTCTGTATTCCCATGGTACTCCCGTGCTAGTGGTAAGCCCTCCCCATCTAGTGACTTTGGGCATAGGTGAACGACGGGGTCTCTTATCGCGTGATTGTGGTGGTTTTCTTAATACGAACATTGGGTTTGTTAGCTGAACCAAAGCACATAATCCACCCCAATTTGGAGGGAGAGCGGTGTATGCCTTGTGGCCGCAAAGAAAATACCAGTCTGACAGGACCCTGGAGCCTTTATCTCCGGGAACTGAAACACTACAGCGAGTCACGTTTTGTCTGCCTTTTGTGTGTTTGTGTATGTGAAAAGTTCTTTGTGTTAGTAGTCCCTCACAATTGGTTAAATTGTAACCATCACAAGACGTACCGCTTGCACGATTTCCGTCTGTGAAGTTTTCTCCTTCTCTGCAAAAGGTGCAGTACAGGTAAGTTGCCTCATTTCCTGTCCTGGGTGGGGGAAGATCACAGAAAGAGTATACTGTCTTACATAGGTTCCATGGGAGGGTACCTACTGAAGTAGTACCATTATTAAATACGCAATTTCCTAGTGTTTCAGGTTTTAAGTTTGTTAACGTGATAATTTCTGGTAGGGTTAGTGGTATTTGGGGCAGGGGCAGTACATCAGAGGTTGCAGTACAGTTGCCCTTGGGGAATCGTCCCAACATTAGCTTGGCTTGCAGGGCGAATAAATTCACATTTTCTATTAGTATATGAGACAAAGGTAGTGAGTAATTTCGCGAGTTCCAGTGTTGTAGGCCTGGGTGAATACTCAAGCCATACAGACAAGTCTGTAGGTTGGGGGAGACTGGTTGAGTACGTAGTCCTGAATTGTGTGTGGCATAAGGCATGTGTGCGCATACATAACAATTAGTGGTGTTTCCTTCGTGAGCTGTTCTATTCATCAGTTGCCACCATAAGTTTGTGCTGTAGTCGTGTTGATGTTCATGGTCAGGTTTCAGTAATTGGGATAAGTCGCGTCGGGTGCGTGGGTGTGTTAAGTTCTGTGTGTGACAAGATCCCTTGTCTTGAAAAAAACAAAAGTGTTGTAAGAGGAAAATAAAAGAAAAAAGTTTCCACTGGTACCGCATGGAGTTCATGATGGTTGTTTGTCTGTTGGGTATCAAACGTCTATCTGTTCTGCCTGCCTGATCAGTTGGAGGGTCTAGGTACCCCGCCGCCCTCACTGTGAGCCTGAGCTCTATCAGTGGGTGGTGAATGTGAGTGGCGTAGATTCCTCGTGGGTATCAAGCCTTTCAGACTCCGATACTTGTTGCACCCGCGGTGGCACCCAGCTCTTAAGCTCTGGTGCTTCTTTTCCTCTGGGCTAGTTCTCGATATCCTGGTTTCCGTCCGGTTGAAGAGGGGCAATGGGGACGCTGCCTCACCTGGTTTTGACGCCAGTGAGTGTGCTGTCCTGGTTCTGTTAGGTTTGGTCGTGGCCTAACAGACCGCTGCCTCAGCTACCCGTTGGTGCTGAGTGACTCTTCGGGCAGTTGCCCTGGTCTTTCCTGTCCTTTGCTCCTTTGGTCTTCTCCTGATGGTGGAGTGATCCCTTTGAACAGCTTACAGTGGGAGGCGTGGACCCAAGTAGTTCTCTCAGCCACCTTCACAGCCGTGTGGGTGGTCAGCAAAACCTGGAATGGTCCAGTCCACCTGGGAGAGTTCCAGCGCCTTCTCCTGAAACATTTAATCATAACAAAGTCTCCAGGAGAAATACAGTGCAATTGCTTTTGCGCAGGTGTAGGGAGTCCTCCCTGCACCTGAGACCTGATGGATGTTAAGTGTTTGGTTAGTTCGTTTTTCAAAGTACCATTTTCTCGTTCAACAGCGCCCCCGCTCTGTGGGTGGTAGGCACAGTGTTTTGTCAGGTCAAAATGTAGGGTCGTGGATACTTCACTCATGATCTCATTTGCGAAGTGGGACCCATTATCACTTGAAATTCTCTGGGGGATTCCCCATCGTGGAATGATTTCCGTCAGTAAAATCTTTGCTACTGTGTTTGCTGTTGCATGTTTTGTGGGGAAAACTTCAACCCATTTGGAAAACATATCGACAACAACCAAGCAGTATTTCTTGTTTAAAACAGGCGTTAATTCAATAAAATCAATCATTAGATGTTGAAAAGGAGCAGTCACTGTCTTGTGTGCACCTGGTGCTGTGGTTTTTATTGTTTTTGAAATATTGTGAGTGGCACATATCAGACATGAGTCACAGTACTGTTCAGCAACTTTCAAAAATTTCACAGTAAACCAGTGTGTGTCCATTTCTCTTAACATTCCCCCCTTTGACACATGGTCTCCACCATGCGTTAAAACAGCAAAAGAATGAAAGAAATGTCAAGGTAGGCAGGGGTTGTTGTTTGGACCTAGCCAAATATCATCAGTAAATGTGCTTCCAAGGCGTTTCCATTCTGCTCGCTCAGAAGGTGTTGAGAGTTTTTGCATGTCTGTGATGGTGAATGAGTCAGGTGAGGCTGTAGTCTGAGATGATGAGCAGACCATAAGAGGAAGTGGGTGGATCCTTTCAGGAGGTGTGGTAGCAGCAGATTTAGCTGCTATGTCAGCAGCTGCGTTGCCCCTAGAGACATGGTCAGTGTTTCGGGTATGGGCTGCACATTTTACTACAGCAATGTGTTTGGGAAGTGTGATTGCTTCTAAAAGATTAGCAACAAGTTTGTGGTTCAAGATGGGCTGTCCATCTGAACGAAGGAAGTGACGATGTTTCCACAAAGCTCCAAAATCATGTACAACACCAAAAGCATAGCGAGAGTCAGTGAAGATGTTGACAGATTTGTTTTCAGAGAGTTGGCAAGCTCTGGTCAAGGCTATGAGTTCACAGGCCTGAGCTGAACAAGGAGGCAATGAACGAGCCTCAATGGTGGAGGAGGAAGTTACAACTGCATAACCGCTGTGAATAGAGCCAGTGTTAGGATCACGTGAAGATGAGCCATCTACAAAGAGTTCCCAGTCTGGGTGTTCAAGAGGTTCTTGTTGTAAGTCAGGTCTAGGTGTGCAAAGCACTTCAAGTTCAGCTAAACAGTCATGTGGTGTGCCTTCGACAGGTGAAGGTAAGAGTGTAGCTGGATTTAAAACGTTGCAACGTTGGATGGTGATATTTGGCATGTCAAGAAGAGTGGTGTGGTACCTTAACCAACGCGCTGTAGACAAGTGAGCAGTTTTTTGCTCGTTTAGAATGTGAGTGACAGCGTGTGGTACAAGCAAGGTCAAATCAGAGTACCCCACAATGTCTCTACTGGCCAATACAGATTTTTCTGCTGCTGCAACAGCGCGCAAGCAAAGTGGGAATCCTGCAGCAACTGGATCAAGTTTTGATGAAAAGTAGGCCACAGGTTTCATGAGGTCACCATGCCTTTGCAACAAAACTGATGTCATGCATCCCTCCCTTTCATCCACCGCCTGCACAAATGGGCGGGTTGGATCAGGAATTCCTAAGGTGGGGGCTTTCTGCAGCTGTAATTTGAGAGTCTCAAATGCTGACAGTGCAGGTGGTGTCCAAGACAATTTAGAGCTCATTTGAAGGCCTTTTTCATGACAAACAGCGCGGAGTGGTGTTTCAAGTTCTGCGTAGTTTGGAATGAAATGTCGACAATAACTGCATAACCCTAGGAATGACATGAGCTGCTTTTTTGTTTCAGGAAGAGGAAGAGCAACAATGGCTGTAACACGCGCAGGAGCCAGCTCTCTTCCTTCTGCAGAGATTCTGTGACCCAGAAATGTAACCAGTGGCAACACAAACTGTAGTTTAGACAACGAGGCCTTGTGTCCTTCTGCAGCTAGATACTGCAGGAGGCGGATTGTGTGTGTTTTGCATGTTTGTGCATCAGGAGCAGCCAAAAGAAGATCATCAACATACTGAAGAAGTGCACAATCAGGTGGAAGACTGAATCCTGCCAGACTATCTCTCAAAGCCTGGTGGAAAATAGTTGGAGACTCACAATAGCCCTGGCAAAGGCGAGTAAAGGTGTAAGACTTTCCTAAAAACTCAAATGCAAACCAGTACTGGCTGTCTGGATGCACAATGACACTAAAAAAAGCGTTGGCCAGGTCTATGACTGAAAAGTGGGTGGAGCCAGTTGGTATTTGAGACAAGATCACATAAGGATTAGGGACGATCGGTGCACGAGCTTGAACTGCAGCATTTACAGCTCTAAGATCCTGAACAAACCGCCACTCATCAGGAGGAGTGGGGCGGATCTTTTTCACTGGAAAAATTGGAGTTCTCACAGGTGAAGTGGGACAAGGAACGATTACACCTGCTTCCAGAAGAGAGTGAAAAACAGGTGTAATGCCTGAGGCTGCCTCAGGTTTCAGTGGATACTGTGGTATTTTTGGTCGATAAGAAGATTTAGGAGTAATTTGGATGGGCTCCTGACCTTTTATCAGACCTACATCATACTTTGTCTGGGCCCACAATGTGGGTGGAACAGCAGAGAGGTCTGGGTTGTCTGAAGTCATCGTAGGCAGTGTTAGTCATGCAGAGGTGTCAATCACTTCTTTGAATGGGGTGACCGGAAGTGATGAAATAAGTGGTTGTCTGTACATCTCCAGAGCAGGAGAGTAAAAACAAGTGTCAAGTGGTTGCCAGTCAGATGCACAATGAGCTCTCAGTGCTAGAGGGCCTAGAGAGCGCCACTGAGCTTCAGGAGGTTTAGCAAGAGAAACATGAGGAAATGAGTCAGGTACTGTGAAATAGCATGTTTGTGGTGTGACATCATCTGTGAGGCATGTCAACAGGAAACATGTGGTCTTTGTCCAACAGATATCTGTAGTATGTAAGTCAGTTGGTGGTGTTTGCATGAATGAATCTCCTAGCTGATCAGCTGGGTCTGAAGTAACACGAGCAGTGCAATGCAGCTGTTGTTCATGCATGAATGTGCATGAAGGTGGAAGTCTATCTTTGGCCATAGAGAGCAAGGCTACACGCTGACTCTCATCAGTGAGGGACCATTCAAACACAAACAGCAGATCAGGCACTAGTGTCACCAAAGTGTCCACTGAGTGTGTAGACTTTGACACCACTAGTCCTTCAGGGCTACAATCGATGGACAGGTTGAATTTAAGAATTAGATCTCTGGCCAGAAGATTTATTGGACACGTCTGTGAGAGTAGAAACTGATGCAAGTGGGCAGTGTGATCAAAAGGGTTAATCACATTCAGAGGAGTTGTCATTACCTCTGGGATTGCTACACCAGATGCTCCTGTGGAGTGGATAATCTTGCCACACAGTGGAGCATGTGGGAGACATTTCTTCATTATCAAAGATTGAGTGGCCCCTGAGTCCACTAAGAACTTTAGTGGAACATTGTTTACAAGCATTGTGAGCATGGGTAACTTCAAACATGCTGACTGGGTGTATTTAAAATACGTGGAGGTGCATGTGGTATCAGTAGGTGAAACAGCTGGTGTGTGTGTGCGTGTACTTGCTGTTTGGAGACCCGGACCTTCCTCACCGCCCCCTTCTAGTCAGGATGAGTGCCCGCCTCGGTGGCCACGACCCCTGGGTGGACCCTGGCTTCGACCAACCGATTGTTGGGAGCCTGGGTGAAAGTTCTGTTCATGGTTCATGGGCCATGGCTCTCGTGGTGGCATTGGTGCTCGATTCTGGAATGGTCGGCCACGCCCTCGCCATGTGGTGCGTTTTTGTGGACATTCTCTCATCCAATGGTCAGTCCCTCCACACAGGAAGCATGGCTGTGGCCCTCCTGCGTACCCACGTGGTTGTTGCTGTTGTGAGCCTGGCCAAGGGCCAGGGGGTGGTGGTGGGCGTGAAAAAGCTGGAAGCTGTTGTGGTGGGGCAGTGTTCAAGGTCATCTGTTGTGCAGCTTGAAGAAGAGTCAGCTGAGCATTTTCTGCTTGTTTTGTCTTTTTCTTCAATGTTGCAGTTTCTTCGGCTGTGTGCTGTTCCCAGGCGTGTCTGGCATGACGTAGGAGGTCATTGAGGCGAATGCCAGCTTTCCAGCCTATGTATGTGTTCTGAACAGACTTGCGGATTGTTGGCAAGAATCCATCTATCACACATTGACACAGGATGGTTTCGAAGGCTGAAGCCTGTGCAGCATCACGCCAGTCGTTGTCCGGGAAAGCGATGCCAGAGTGTGTGCGAAACACAGGGATGAGACGATCAATGTACTCTTGAGGGGGTTCACCACTCTTCTGGACCGTGTCCTTGATCCTTGCATATTGAGGCGTCTGTGGAAATGCTGTCTTAACTCTCCTGACAATGTCACCCACAGCTGTCACAAAGTCTTGGTTATCTGCGTGGGCGTATTCGACACGCATCAGCCGTTGGTTGCCAGGCGGGACCTCAAACAGCTGTGCGCCTATGGTGCTTACAAAGTTCATACCATAGACAGCTGTGAGAATCATTTTTAGTTCTGGTATGGTGGGGCGGAGAATACGAACCATGTTGGTGATGGCTTCACCTATGGCATCTCCTCCTTGGGCCATGTCTGGGAGGTGTTGTTTTGCCAGGCTTGTCAGGTCGCTCAGTGGCCAAGTTCTGAACACCAGTTGTGGTCCGTCCGGTCCACCCACCTCCAGCATCGGCATGGTCGTGGAGTTGTGTTCACCATCTGAAGTCATGGGGGAGCTTATAGAACCGTTGTTGTGCTGTGACTGTTGTAGTCTCTGTATTTCAGCCTCCAGCAGTTTTTCTTTTTCTCTGAAAGCTTTAATCTGCTCCTCTTGCTCTGCAGCTTTGGATCGAGTTATGATTGAAGAACCTGCAGAAGATGATGAAAGTGATGGTGAAGAGTTTGAAGATGTTGATGTTGATGAGCTGATAGCAGGGGATGGTGGTGGTCTGGTTGTAACATCTCTTCCTCCTGCTGCTCCTTGTTCATCCTGTTGCTGAGGGGCAGCTGGCCTTGGCCCAATAAAATCATCGTCTGAAGTGAGGATCCAAGCAGGTTTCAGTCCAGGGCGAGTCTCATGTGCTTCCATCTGTGGTGGGCCATAGGGTGGTGGGTCTTTGAGTTCAGCCAGCGAGGGGTGGATCGAGGTGGAGGGTGCGGTGGGAGGAAGAGGTCCGTGGGTCTCCGGTGCATGTGTGAGAGAGGACAGAGGAAAAAGAGAGGTTTTCAGTTCTGTTTTTTTTGTTTTTTTCTCGTCTTTGTCTTTTTGAGTCTCTTGTTCTCTGCATTGTTTCTGTAAATCTTCAACTTTTTGAGACATCTGTAATAATCTGGACTCCGTTTCACCCATCATATTTTTAGACTCATTTTTCCACATTTTAAAAGCTTCCTCATGCTTGTGCATCGTTAAGTAAACCTTTTGAGGTATATTCTTCATCTGAATCATGCTCTGCTTTTGCTGCAATAATTGTTCTTCGAGTTTTTGAATGTCTTGGGTTTCTAAAGATCCATTTTTAGGAAAACCAAATTTGTAATGCCACTGAGAAACGAAACTTAGACAGGAAACTCCGTATAAACGTTTCATTTTTTCTGCAACCGAACCGTTTGGTATGTAATCTAGATTCTTACTTTTTGTCGCTCCCATTTTTATCTTTAAGACGAAACTATTTTATTTCCTCAGCCCTCTTTATCAAGACGAGCCTACACTCGGTTTTCCTAGAGAAAACTTACCTCGGTTTTCCTAAAGAAAACTTACCTCGGTTTTCCTAAAGAAAACTTACCCTCGGTTCCTACTCTAATTTTCAGAACTTACACTCGGTCCTCCTAATGAGAACTTACCTCGGCTTTTCCTAATGAAAGCTTACTTATTTTATGAGAGAGCGATCTTTTTGACGGAGTCGTGTCTGTCGCTAGCGCTTTTTTTTATTTTTTTTTTTTTTTATTTTATTTTTATTTTATTTATTTATTTACCTTATCGTAGATGTGTCTCTGGTTTCCTGTTTTCGAATACGGCTGGAGTCGATCCCCCCCCCGGAGAACCAGACGTCCTCCCGCTCCCAAAACGTCCTAGTTGGAGGGTCGGAGGTCCGGTGATCAGCCTCGTCCGATTCTCCGTAGGCCGGATGAACTCTCAGGCGTATCCCAGCGGTGCCTCCAAACTTTTGTGGAAAATAAATAATTGTTCTAAACTTTAAAAAAAACTCTTAAAA
>NW_023619802.1:0-8276 GCF_014905685.2 Nematolebias whitei
ATAGATATAGATATATATATATATATAGATATATATATTACAACATTACAACCAGGCTCAAACTGAGCCTATAAGGTCATAATTAGGCTAAGATGGAAAGCGTCTTTCTTATAATATGTGCTGTCCCCATTAATATTAATATTAATATTATTATTACATAGTTTGCCAGATATAGCAAGCAGTGTGAAGACATTTGGTCTGTTTTCCACATTTTCCAATTATGTTTCGGAAAAAAATAACAAATAAATCTGGTGTTAGTGTTAAAAACATTAATTCAATTTAATTACGTTTATTCTTTATTAGTAACACTCACCATTAAACGTAACCTCATATTGTACTGTATGTGTTTCAAAGCACAAAGTCTGATTGTGATGTCCTTATTTGTATTTGCATATACATACAATAAATTATTTGTTAGTTTGTCTGTTTTCTTCAGGCTCAAGTGCCACCAGCTGGCTTCTCTTAGAGTTTTTTTTAATTGTTTTTTAATTGATACACAAAAAAACTGATTAAACTTAGGTCTACAATATGGAGCTAATGTATGATTAATATTTGTCTTGGTCATAGTAAAAAAATTAAGACTTGTAGAGATAAAGATTCACCTTGAAGTTGGTTCATTTCTTATAAATTACCTGAAACTGTGTTTCCTGTGTGCCATAAAATCATGTTGAAGAAAAGCACTTACCAAGAGGGGAAAGACTGTTACAGTTCTGAGGCATTCTGAGAGAAATGCTTCTTCATTTGGTGTTAGATGTGCCATGACATGCCTTGTTTACAATTGGAATTGGGGGGAAAAGGACTTTCAGATTATCCAATTAAAGTTGTACCCCTCCAGAGACCCAATGCCCTTCCTTTCCTCAGCTTATTGGGCAGCACCCACTGAGAAAAAGCATTTGACTGCATTAACAGTAAATGAGGCCAACTTCATTTTCTTCATTAAAGCGCCATTCTGAAGATGAAAAAAATACACTGATAACAGTCAGTGGCACGTATTTACAAATTTGGACTCGTAATTTGACATCCCTCATATTTTGGGGGTCTGGTAATTGAGAAAACTGATATTGCAACGGTTCGACTGGCAGAATATACGTATATATATTAAAAAAAAAGATGGGTGATAGTCTGCTATTTTAACACTGTCTCCAGCGATCATCGTTTAGAAGCACCTACTGTGTTTTTAATATCTTGTAAATCTAATTAAGAAGCAGTACTGTGGTTTTGGGGTTGTGCACGAACCAGCATTGGCCCCCAACAGTATGTAGGAGAACAAATGAGTTACACACTAAAATCAACAAATCTCAGCCCTGATGATTACTCTGGTCAAGCCAATTAAAATTAATAACAATGAAGTTTTATTATTTGAAACACATTTTGCTCACTTTGTGTGAAATGTGGGGCTCATATCTCCAAGCATCCCCCTGTGTTATTATTTTAAAAGTGCTGACGAGGAGTTCGCAGGTACACCGTTGAAGTGAATTAAAGTAGTTCTCAATTTAAATCCATGGGAGAGAAAAAACAATACAGATGGCTGGGGCAGGCCATCTGTTAACGAAATGGTGCAATCTTAATCCTGAGGGTTGTTTCACTTTTAACTGAATCGCATGTGGCAGGGGATAAACAAGATCTTAGCTTATAAAAGGCTCTGCTGGTTTTACCATTTGTAATTAGCAAAAATAGACACTAGTAATTTGCCCTCTTGTAATAGCCTATAAGAAGTGATCAGTTCGTCGCATTGCTTTGGAACGCTCAAAGATAATTCTGGACGGTGGAGAGAGTCGCACGTATCTCTGGTTCCTGATGAAGCTCCGGCTGAAGACGTTGGTGGAGGTGATGGAAAGCAGTGACTGTTGGGGGAGGATAAAATAATTTTTATAAGTCGCTGTTTGAAGCACCACCAAAAGCAGAGACACGAACAAATGCGTTCTCAGACGCACACCAACTTCCACGCTGGGGAAGGGGGGGGGGGGGCAGCTTCCACTGGGGGGCATCCATCTCTTGGTAAGCACAGCTGAACCATTAACCTCATTAGTATAATGGTCACACATGAGTGGAATGCAGGCTCCATGCTTCGTGATGGCAAATTGATGCTGATACACTCCTAATGTTGCTTTGATAAATATAGGCATGGGGGAGAAACTCACGTAAAACTGGCAGACGTCATTGGCTGTGGAAAGAAGAAACTGCAGCCAGTAAAGTTTTGCCACTGCTGATGGACATCTGCTTCTAACAAATGAGAAGTGCAACGAAAATATCTTCCAAGCGCCATCTCAGGCACGTTAAAGAAAGGTTCGAATTAAAGTTTACGATGGAAAATTACTGTACAAGTAATTCAACATTTTTCAGTCAGGTCATCTGGACAGTTTTTTTTATTTATTTTTTTTGTGTTGAAACGTTTCGCCTTCGATCCGGAAGGCTTCATCAGTCAAGGAAACACACAATACAAAACTGATTCTTCCCCCAACAGCTTACTCCAAAGTGGAACAAACCAGTTATGTTGGTGCTAAGATGGTCTCTTTGGGACACCCCCGCCTCCATTGCTGGCCCTCTTCCTTGTTGACAGTCGTGTCAAACTGGTTGAAAACAACGTAATTCTTCCTTAAACAATCGCAGTTTAAAGAATTAGTTCAAAGGGTGTGTAGCATAATGTTTTGGTGGAAGAGGGAACTACAAATCTAAATAACAGCAACACAAAGAAAACACAATTGCAGTAGTCCCTTGCTACTTTGCAGTTCAACTTTTGCGGTTTTTCAATGATTGTCAACTTTAATATACTTGTATAACTCACGTGATTGGGACGGTACGGGATAAAAAGTTAACGAAAACATGCTTTGGACAGGCACCGCCATTTTGTAGTTTTCTTTAACGCCAGTCAAAACGAACTACACTACCCAGAAGTGCGTTGCCAACCACTGTTTTCTGCCGAAAAGAAGGGAAAGTTTTGATCCGATCGGAACCTGACTACAAAGTTTGGTCCTTTTTCATAGTGACTTTGGCGCTGAGTGGATGCAGAGAGCAGTACGGAACCAGACCAGAACCGGACCAGAACTACTTCCAGCCTCATCGGTTAGCCTGAATTCTGCTCGCCGGTGCAGGAAGACTCTCAAACACGTCTTGGTGCTCAAAAACTGCAAAGAGCCGATCAGAACTGGACCAAGGCTGGTGAGTACCCATATAAAATTTTCAGTACTGTACATATACATATGTTAAAATTACATAGGTTTAAGAGTTTAGAACAGTACAGGGGGGTGGGGGGGGGGGGCATAACCCCCCATGATAATCAAAGGACTACTGTACTCTTTATGTAGGTGGGCAGGCCTATGTAAATTGGAATCTATTCTTTAAGGAAGGATGACATCACGCCAGGATATGTGTGCTTGAGTTTCACTTGAGGACTGCCAGAGTGCACGTCTAGATACTTCTGGTTGATATGTGCAAAAATCTAATTTTCTTACAGACACGAAAAATGCAGTTCTAACTGGAACTTCCTGAATCGATGTGTAGCTTATTGCAGCGAAGCAGTTCAGAATGGAGAGGTGAGGATCTTTTCCATGCCCAAGAATCCTGCTCAGCTCCCCCTCGTCGATTGACGAAGGCGACCCATACCTCGGGAGAGGACACATCCACCACGATGACCCTCCAAACACAAAGGTGGGAGAACAAAAACATACTCACAGCTGTGTGGGAATATACATGACTGCTTTTTGTGGCAAGATGAAACTTTGTGGACTTCATGGATCACAGCTGTACCATGGTCGGAGTGTCGGTGGCTGGATTGATGAACAACTAGTCAAAGCAGGGAAGACCGAAGTGGGCTTTCGTTTTAAAACAACTTCAGGCTTTAAAGTTAATTAGCAATTCATCAGAAAATGATTTTGTTAATCTTTACATTGCTGTCAATTTTTTAACTACACGTTTATTCTGGCAGTAATATTATGGTATCCATGCTGGACATGCCTCAGGCTCTACCGAATATGCTACAGCTAGCTGCTGTTGCAATTTGCACTTGTAAATGTCTATAGAAGTCTATGTAAACATTGCTGCTCTGACTACACTACCTAATCTGGATTTTTTCATAGATGTTTTCCCTCCATTTGAAAACAAACTCACCACCCAGTGGTAAAAAAGAAACCAAGAAAAATGCCACAATACTCATGTTGCACCAGTAGGTGGCGATAATCAGGATTAACAGCACATGACGCATACACATTTGAGCATCACTAGAAATTCTCCGGCAGCACGGTGGCGCAACTGGTAGAGCTGCTGCCTCTCATCGAGCAGGTCCCTGGTTCAAACCCCGGTCCAGGGGCCTTTCTGGGTGGAGTTTGCATGTTCTCTCCGTGCATGCGTGGGTTTTCTCTGGGTGCTCCGGTTTCCTCCCACAGACCAAAAACATGCATGTTAGGCTGATTGGTAACTCTAAATTGTCCCTAGGTGTGAATGAGAGAGTGAATGGTTGTTTGTCTCTATGTGGCCCTGTGATGGACTTGCGACCCGTCCAGGGTGTACCCCGCCCCTCGCACAGTGATTGCTGGACATGGGCACCAGCGACCCCCGTGACCCAAAATGGAACAAGCGGGTAAAGAAAATGGATGGATGGATGGATAGAAATTCTCCAGGAACTATTTGTGGCATGTTTTTTCTTATTTTTTTTACAGTAATTAAAGCATTCAGAACATGACTAAAGTGTAAAGGCAACAAGATTGTGACAACAGGCAGACGAAAAAAAACGGCAAACAAATAAACCCACTAAAGAAAATACGGTACATGCACGATACAGTACAAAAAAACGACTGAAGCGAGCATGTGCAAACTTCGATTTGCTAGAAACTCAGTTCGTCAAGTACACATTCAAACAGTAAAAACAAATATTTAAAAGATTTTACTTTTAAAAACACTTGTAAAAGTTAAGTTTTTCTCACCAAAAATGTCCTTTGCATATGAGCAAAATAGGCAAAAATATAATTTTTTTAAACATCTTTGTTAGCCTGAAATGGATGCAAGATGCGTTAAAGATTGTTACATAGAATGAGTTTGAGTTGACATTTCTTTAAGATAAAAAATAAATAAATAATTGAAATTGATAAAGATTCTCTCTTTCTGGTGTGGCAAAGCACTAATCACAACCAAAAAGACGCCTGCATGAAGAGAAACCTGAGTCCTTTGAAAGCCATGTTCTTTTGGCAGCCTTTTGAAGCCCACATTGGATCAGCATATTCAGTCAGGCAAAGAGTCCTAGAAAGACAGAGAGTGTCCTCAACACGGTGCGCACGCTGTCTGCCATGACGAGGAGCGCGTGGCTCAGGCTGCGTCCCAGTGTCCTGCAGGCACCCTGTTAAAAATGTCACTGCAGGGAAGGAAATGGCCGCCCCGGGGCATCACGGCCCCCTTTTTTCCACGGAGATAGAACACAAATTGCATCCTGGCAGTCACGATGGCTCTCCAAATGTTAGATTTCAGTACCATTTCCTCGGTGCAGTAGCCTCGGAGAAAATAAATAAAGAATATGTTTGTAAATATAAATACATTCAGAGGTGGCAAAACGTGTCCGATAGGGCAGTAAATGATAACACAGTAGGGAGCCATGTGAAATGTGTGTTTTATCCCTTTGGAAGGCAATGACCTCTATCCCTCCTGACATTTCTCTGCCGCCCATCCCCAGTCCACAACAGTAGGGCTTGAGTGTTTGTGTGTGTCTTACTACTTTACAAGAACATGCCCTCAAGAGGTACCCTTTTCAGCCTGAGCCATAAAACCACCAGCTTCAGCAGGCTTTGGAATCATTCACAATGAAACATCAGCAATTCGGCATTAAGTGTTTTTGATAAATCACTTTTATGAGAAATGCTTGGAAAACAAACCGAGGATAAACTGCAGTGGGCAACAGCGAGTGAATTGAAGGAGAAAAATGTCTCCACCACATTTGGATAGACATGTTCATTAGTCTTGTTTACTAACATATGGCGCAGAGATGAAACTCCGATAAAAAGCGTAGCTTAAAGATGTTAAGGCACCCAGATTCAGAGCAGACAAACAAGACAAAACAATAAAAAAAAGAGTGTGAGGTGATAATACGAGAGAGCCTGGTGGAAGGATAGGTACAGAAAGTTGTTACACCATTCCTCCTGTTTGGCTTTTAGCCAAAGCTCCAGTTTGGGTTGGCTCCCTGAAGCATTAGCATCACACATTCAAGCTGTTCCAACAGCCTGAGCGCTAACGGGCTAATGGGCTAATGGCTAATGGAAAGACCGCATCACGGGCACGGGCTCCATCTCACCAAACCTTCACAACATGGCAACAAGAACTACACTGTTGTTAATGGACCTCCCAGAAGACCACAGTTACACTGTGTTGCTAACATTTGCCCAACATTGTGAGTTATTGAAAGGTTCATCAAAACGCCACAATTAGTGGTTTATAATCTTACATTTCATAAAGCTGTGAATAATCACTGGCAGTAGATTGTTGTATAAGCTGCATTTAACGCAAAATTATTTTTGGTTACGCAATATTGCTAGCCTTTGCTAACCACTTGTTTAGCTAAATTTTAATAATCTGATAGCTTGCAGCAATTTCTAAAAAATATACTTATTTTTTAAGGAAGGAAGATTATTTATTTATGTTCTGGCAATTTTCAGAATACTTTGATCATCAACTTATATGTAGTAAATTTCTTCAACTTACATCCCAAACTGACAAAAGAACATATTACAGTTTTATTGTCCTTCGCTTGGCTAATGAGCTAATGAGCTAATGGAAAAGTTGCATCACGGAATGGATCCCCATCTCACTAAACATTCACAACAACACAACATAATAAATAAATACATATGCAATAAATAAATAAATAAAACACATAAACCTTTCAGGAAACCACAGCTAAATTGTGTAAAGCTGTGTTGCTAACATTAGCTTGACACAATTAAGTTTTAAAATTGTACTTTTATCAAAGCCATGTTGGACCACCGGCATTAGATTATTGTTGTATTTGCAATATTTAATATGCCATTCTTTGTGATTAGGCTAGCCTTTGCTAAGTATTGGTTTAGCCACGTTTTGCTAATGTGCTAGCTTGCGGCAAATGCTAAAAAAAGATCAGTTTTAGCATTTTATCCAGGAAGGAATATTTTGATTTTTACACTAATGAAATTTAGCTCATTAATCCCTAATCAGGAAAATCACTGTAAGGGGGAAAAAAAATCACTGTAATGCCAATTTAACTGTTATGCAACTTATCTGTGCTGCTGATTATCCATGCTGCTGATTATCCATGCTGCTGATTTCTTGCCTTTATGCTGCTACATTCATACCCATCTGCTCACTACAGACTCATGTTCAGGCTGCAGTTTAATATACCATATTATTTTACATTATTAGTGTTTAGCGTATATCTTAAATCCTTGTATGCCGTTTCTTTTTATACTTTATATTTTTGCTGTTTTTGGTAACTGCTATTTTTGATATTTTGGCTAACTGGGACCCCGAGTACACAATTTTGTTCCACTTCATGCACAACATGTGATGTGAACGACAAAAAAGAACCTTGAACTTGAATAGTTAACTTGTTTGTGCAAGTATTTTTTTTTTACAACCGCACTCAAAATATGAACTGGCAAAAGCACATTTGAAAGTTATGTTTTATTGTCCTTTGCTTTTATAGTTTAAAAGAAATGCTTTAATCTGAAGTCTGAGCTTGATTAGCCTGCTTAAAGCATTAGGGACTTTTTTTAATGCTCGTTCATATTTCTTATATAAATACAGACATAGTAATAAATCAAATCACCTAACCCTAATACTGCCTCATTAATTTCTCATTTATTTGAGGGTAGCTGCTGATGTTGAATAAGACAGTGTTAAATCTCTTTACTCATTCATCTTCTCATTTATTCACTCAGTGCTTCATTCAGTGGCTCTCTCTGTTGCTCTGCAGTAACTGAGTGGACTGGTTAACTTGTCAGTGGTGTAAACTACTGCTATCTAGTGGTGTGAGAATCCATTACACCGCAGGCGGAAGTAGCTTCTCTGGCCAAGAGCATCATTAGAATGCAGAATCCTGACTTTGTTGAAGGAAAACTGCATCGTCACTTCACAACAGTTCCAGTTGCACCGCATCTGTTTCAGTTATCGTTGTGAATTAGAACTGAACATGGTTTCTGTATTAGGCAATCTGTTTGCTTTTAATACGACAAAAACTTACAGGATAAATTATAAGAAATAAACCTGGAGGCCTGTGGTTATACATACATACATACATACATACATACATACATACATACTAT
>NW_023619803.1:0-8271 GCF_014905685.2 Nematolebias whitei
AAAAAAGAATTTAATCTTCCATCCAGGTACCTGTCTGTGCTAGAGAGGGAGGAAAAAGCAAGGAAGAAAAAGAGGGAGAGGAAAAAATAAAAGAGGAAGAATTGTGGTTAAAATACTTTGTTCATGAACCCTTTTATTAGCCCAATTAAACTATTTGAGTCCAGTCCAGTCAGTCAAGTCAGTGGTGTTTAAAAATACCGAATCACCCATTTCCCTTTAACCTTTGCTCAAATCTACCTCAGGCTAGGGGCGTCCCCCTTTCTGGAATCTGTACACATTACAACAAAGAGAAAAAGATACTTTTGTTAAACTGATATACATATATACAAGTGCAATGTCGTTATGTAGGTTTCTGATTTATTCATTTCCCAATGTCAATGTGATTACCCTACATGCTATGATCTTTTAATCGCCTCAGAAGAAGTTATTTTTGTATAGTTTGTAATGATCTAATCATTGTATGAACTGTTTCCTGCTCAGAGCTGCCTACACACCTCCCCCCTTTTTGAAACGGCATTGTTTCAAATCTGAAGTATTACCGTCTGCAATCCACTAACACCCAGATTGAGTATTAGTTACAGAACTAAAAATATGGCGTAGTTTTAAACTTCCCACTACTGTTATTCAACCCAGGTTTTGCAAACAATTACCCAACTACAACCCAAGCTCTCCTATAAATTAGCAAAAAGTTAACCATTAAATAAATGTCATCCTTTGTATCAAACCAGACCCACCAAAATTAGCCCCTTCAAGGCAAAAACAATCCTTTAGTATTATTTTAGAAAACATTAGTGAACTTCATTCAAGTCAGGTCCCAGTCACCGGTTTCTCTTGAATGAGACTTCCTGACCTGTATAAAAGGAAAGGTAAAAGTAATATTTTGCTCAGGGGTGTGGAGCATTAGAGGTAATAAAACAATTGTCATCTCAGAGCAGTTGGAGCAGGGCGAATCATCTAGCACTCCCACCTCAGTACTTCTGTGTCATGTTGTGTCACCTGTTTTAAAATGAGTCTATGTGAGTGATTATTATCAAAGCCAGCTGCAGTTTTTGATCACTACCCCCAAAGTGCTTAGATGACCATCACAGACCAAATGTGGGGTTGACACATCCGTCAGGCTGCAGTTGATGTTAGTGACCTTGGACAGAGTGACCACCAGTTCTTCTTTCAGCCTTTCAGTCCCCAGATTCGTCTCCGTCTGTCTAGAGACCAGTTCAGCTTTGTACAGCAGTTCATTTCTCAGCATACAGCAAGACTTGACTGGATGTTCCCGCTGTGGACAAACTCCAGGACCCCCTCTGGACAGTTAGTTCAGTTCGCTCTTGGACTGTTAGATCTTTGAAAAGTCACGTTACTTGGCTGAAAAGTTCTTTGTTGTTGTGTCAGTTGTGTTCGACTGACAACTTATTTGAACCGTCTCATTGGTCAGTTTCACAGACCCAACGTCAGCGCCCACCTGAACACATTTGTATCCGATCCGGCCCCCGGCACTCGAGAGTCCTGATCAAAACTCAGATGGATGCTGTATGCAGTTAAATGCTACCTTCTATGTTTTGTGGGCCTAATTAGACTCATCTTCCCACTCCAAAGTTCTGTCATCTCCAGCTGCAGAGAAGAAAAAATAATCAAATTATTAAAATCAGATTCAACCTTCATCTGTTATCCACATTAATCGTTAGTTAGCAAGTTTTACTCTGGAACCACAGCGTTTACCCCAACGGAGTCATTCTGGTGTCCTGGATTGTACAATAGATGTTTTAACCGCTCAATTACACAAGAGTGAAAGCTTTCATTAAACACTGCACAAACCAATTCTTTACGCCTACTGCATAAAATATTCCCCTCCAAACAATGTCCTCCATCTTGTAGAATATGTGTGTTGACACATCACCTGACAGTGAAGTCCACTCTCAGGGCCACATTATCGTCCAGACCTTGTAATTTTAGGCAGCATGACAATATGTAATCACTTACTGTTATATAACAAATCTGCAAATCATTTCCTCTCATAACTATGCTTTTTCACTGTATCACAAACAAGATACTTTTAATACAAATCAATTAAGACCATGTATACTCCTCAAGACATCACAGAGTCCATTATCACTGCACAAAAACGTGTACATGCCCTTTGTTCACAAAGTACAACTTCTTAAACTCACCATGTACACCTCTCTGTTGTCCTTTTGCACTCCCAGGACCTGTGTGAAGTCTCAAATCATAAAGTTAAAGTCAGGGCGTTTACCCACTAGAATTGTTGTCGTCCCATAAATAACCTAGTTCCTGCAGCTCTTAGAAGGAAACAGCTCCTAAATGCTAAACATTTCCAATATGTGATAAACTCATGTGGACTGATTACTTAAACTGAAGTTTTTCAATTTGAGTACAATTAAGATTGATTAATTTAACCCAAGTATTTACAATTTGAGTTTAGTTAAGACTGTTTAATTTAATCTAATTTTTTCAATTTGAGTTTAGTTTCCTAATGTATTTGACCTTTTCAATTTGAGTCCGGTAAGGTTTTCTTTGACCAGAATAAAATCCTTCTCTCCACCTTATTTTACAAGTGTCAAGGATTTTGTCTATTACTTATTCTTATTCTGTTGTTTTTCAGTTGAGTTTAAAACTTGAGTTTATTGTCAATTCCAAGAAGAAAGTTAAACTAATTTGTTAACTACCACCAACACCACGGTCGCCTTGACATCTCAACCCTCTACCGTCTAATCTGACTCCATCTCCTGTTTAATTACATCTCGTACACAAGATGTCCCCTCTTTCCTTGGGATTCAACCTTGTGTCTGCCCTGATCTCTGATTATGTCTGGCCTCAGACGCCTATCAGCCAATGTTTGAAAGATATTCAGCTATCTTTTTACATCAATTCAACTTTTAAGCCTAATTCCTGAAAAACCAAGCTCAACACCCTTAATTTTGGTACATTGTTACGACCGGCTCAGACCGAACATATTTAAGGGACACAGGACGCCAAAAGAAGGTTAAAAAAATAAAACTTTATTGAACCTAAGTTTTATAAATCACTCCGGGCAGCAGGCGAAGTCTTCGTGGGCTCCTCCCTCCTGGACTGGAGAGCACCTTCTTCAGGACCCGTGTCACCAAACAAAAAGAAAGTAAAGTAATAAAACGAAAGGTGGACCAGGTGAGTTTGGCAAAAAATCAATATAACGCTGCCTGAGCAGGGCCAACCCTGTACAGGGTCGTCGAAGCCTCACAGACAGCGGACTACCTGTCCAAAAGATGTCTAGGAGTAAAGAAAAAAAGACGAAAACAGGACTACCAAATCTCACCCAGTCAGAGGGCTTTAGTCAGAATGACTACAGCAAACGGGAGGAAAACAAAACTGACCCAAAACGCAGGACCGTCCACGGTCAGCAAAATCACCTCCCTGAACAATAAACAGAAACACCCAAAAGTCCACAATCACACAGCTCAGGCCCCTCTACCTGAGCTGAACTAGGCTTCCACAAGCACACTCAAGGTCTAAATGCATAAATTAAGCACCCAGGCCTAAATCTTAAACAAAAAGCACTCAGCAGCTCTTTCATATCTCCTCAACAGGAGCTTACTGTAAGGATCCCACTGCCTGCAGCCTGCCTTGCTGATGGCCGCTGATTACCAACACCTGGCGGCCATCAGCCTGATGAGCCTCTCCATCTACTTAAGGCTGCAGTCCGGTGTGATTCGACGCTGGAGCATATCACCTCTTATGGTATTGTACTGTTGTGAGGCAAATGTCTTGGTGAAAAGAATTTGTTCACCTTTTGCTCTTTTTTCCAGTTTCCTGGTTCCTCGTGCTCTTTGGATTTCCCTCGTGACCTGATTTGGATCCTAGGCCTCTCAGGTATTCCTCGTGCCTCTTTGCCTCCAGTGCCAGCCTTCCTCGTTCCCCTTTGGACTCTTTTGGATTTCCCTCTGCTGCTCGCTCGCCTTGGACTGAAGGACCAGCTCTCCCTTCGGGTTGGACTGTAAGGACAAACACACTCCTTAACAAACAACTTGAGCCTTCCCCGTTGGACAGCTAATAACCTGTCATCCCTCTTTCCAGGAGCCTCAGACCAGCAGCCTGTGGATGTGATTTAAACTCACTGTAAATAATAAACACTGTTATTTTGTATTCCCCTTGTGTCTGCCTCGTTCTGGGTCTCATATCATCTGGGTTCCCCGCGCACTCCTAACAGAAATGCTCCAGCCACAACAGACCCAGAATGAGACCAAGAGCGAGCAGACCTCCCCCATTCCCACGGAGGAGCGGATCGACAGGATGGACAAAGTAATTCATCAGGTGCTGACTCACCAGACCACGGTCCAGTCCAACCTTCAGGAGCTCGGAGGTATGATTTATTCCATTAAACGTCAGCTGCAAGCTTCTGCCTCCCCAGCTCCAGTCGTCCCGTCAGCCCCCGTGGCTCTTGGTCCCACTCCTCCTGTTCAACAAATTTTCATTAAACCTTCTGAGTTTTTCACCGGAGACCCTGACCAATGTGGCGGCTTCCTGCTCCAGTGCCGACTCGCCTTCGAGGGGGCTCCCTCCCAGTTCTCGTCGGACACAGCCAAAATCACCTTCTTCGTAAGCCAGCTCAAAGGTAACGCTCTCCGGTGGGCTCACTCGTTCCTCTTGAGTCATGATAACCCCCCTGCTTCCTATGCCCTCTTTCTTCGGGAGTTTCGCAGGATTTTTGACCGTCCACTGCAGGCTTCAAATGCCGCCAAGCGATTGTTGAACTTACGACAGGGCCGTCGTAATGCCTCGGAGTTCGCTCTGGAGTTTCGGATCCTCGCTGCCCAAACAGGATGGGACGAGCCCGCCCTCCAAGGTATTTTCCTTAACGCTCTCTCTGATTTTCTCAAAGATCAGCTGGCCACGCGAGATGAGCCCGAGTCTTTCGACAAGCTGATAGACCTTGCTATCTCAATCGACGACCGCTTCCGGGAGAGGCGAAGAGAGACAAACTACATTTCCCATCGACCCTCGACTTCCGGGTTTCCGACTCCTCCAGGTGAGCCCAAGCCTGCACCGCGACACTACGTTTCCCACAATTCCCCCACTTCCGGGTTTACGACCCCTCGCTACGAGTCCTTTTCTTCGAATCAGCCCCCTGTGAACTACAACTCCCAGTCTTCCTTGCTTCCTGGTCACAGCCAATCATCTTTCCCTTCACGGGATCGCTCCCCCGAGCCTATGCAGGTGGGGCGCGCACGGCTGACTCCTGCAGAGAGACAGCGGCGTGTATCTGCCCGTCTCTGCATTTATTGTGGTAATTCCGGTCACTTTCTGCCCCACTGTCCGTTTCGGGGAAACGAGAACTTCCACCAGTAAAGCGGGAGTTACTGGTGGGAACGTCTGCGTTAACCTCCCCATTTAAATTGTTACTTCCCATGGTCATTCAAACTCAGACCCGTCGCTTTTCTTTTTCAGCTCTTATTGACTCTGGCGCCGAACAGAATTTGATTAGTTCTGATTTAGTCAAGGAATATTCTCTTCCGACTCGCGAAATACCGTCAATTTCCGTCGCCGGCTTAACCGGAGACACGCTGACCCGTATTAATTTAAAGACCACCGAGTTACATGTCATTATGTCAGGAAATCATCATGAAATGACTGATTTCTTCGTTTTCAATTCTCTTACTCCTCAAGTAATTCTAGGTTTCCCTTGGCTTCGTAACCATAACCCAGTTATTAACTGGGAGCGCGGCTGTGTTGATAAATGGAGCGACAAGTGCCTCAGCAATTGTTTACGCTCTGCTGTTAAAGCGTCCCCTCGTGACACGCCTCCTCTAGAGGAGATCGATCTTTCCTCGGTTCCTGCAGAATACCGCGACCTGGCGGCCGTCTTTAGTAAACAACGTGCTTTGTCACTTCCTCCTCATCGTCCCTACGACTGCGCGATTGACTTGTTACCTGGCGCCCCCTTGCCGTCAAGCAGACTCTACAATCTTTCTGGTCCTGAGAGAGAGTCTATGACTAATTATATAAATGAATCTCTTGCCTCAGGCATTATTAGACCCTCGACCTCCCCTGTGGGAGCGGGTTTTTTCTTTGTTTCTAAAAAAGATAAGTCACTCCGGCCATGTATAGATTATCGTGGTTTAAATAACATAACAATTAAAAATAAATACCCTCTTCCTCTTATTGACTCACTTCAGGAGCAGTTACAGTCTGCTTCCTGCTTTTCGAAACTTGATCTTCGAAACGCGTACCACCTCGTCCGTATTAAAGAGGGCGACGAGTGGAAGACCGCTTTTCGCACTCCTCTGGACCACTTCGAATATTTAGTTATGCCCTTTGGGTTAACCAATGCCCCCGCGATTTTTCAGGCGCTCGTTAATGACGTCCTGCGCGACTTTATTGGTAATTTTGTGTTCGTTTATTTAGATGACATTCTTATTTATTCTCGCGACCCCGCTCAACACACAGCCCACGTTCGTCTGGTTCTTCAGCGGCTGCTGGAGAACAAATTATTCGTTAAAGCTGAAAAGTGTGAGTTTAACACCTCCACTGTCTCTTTTCTCGGCTTTATTTTTGAGGGTGGTCGTTGCCGAACCGACCCTGAAAAGACCAGGGCGGTAGTCGATTGGCCGACTCCCGAGTCCAGGAAGCAGTTACAACGTTTCCTGGGGTTTGCAAATTTCTATAGGCGGTTTATAAAGGATTACAGTCGTGTCGCCGCCCCCCTGTCTCAGCTCACTTCGACTGCCCGAGCCTTTCACTGGACCCCGGAGGCTGAAGCCGCCTTCTCAAAGCTTAAATCCCTCTTTTCCTCTGCGCCCATCCTTTGCCATCCTGACCCCGCGCACCAGTTTATTTTGGAGGTGGACGCCTCTGACACTGGGGTTGGGGCGGTCCTCTCCCAACGGTCTCCTCTGGACAACAAGGTCCATCCCTGCGCCTTTTTCTCTCGTCGTCTCTCCCAGGCTGAGCGAAATTATGATGTGGGCAACCGCGAGCTCTTGGCGGTCAAACTCGCCCTCGAGGAATGGCGGCACTGGCTGGAAGGCACTGAGACACCTTTTTTAATCTGGACCGACCATAAGAATCTGATCTACCTGCGGAACGCCAAGCGTCTGACCCTCCGTCAGGCCCGTTGGTCGCTTTTCTTTAATCGTTTTAATTTTGTTTTGACTTTCCGTCCGGGCTCCAAAAACATTAAACCGGACGCCCTGTCCAGACAGTTTGCTCCACCAGACTCGTCCGAGCCTTCAGATTCAATTATCCCTTCGTCCTACATTGTGGGCTCTCTTTCTTGGCCCATCACCGCCACCGTCCAACAGGCCCTCCTCTCCGAACCGGACCCTGGTGGTGGTCCTCCCAGCACCCTCTTCGTTCCCTCCAGCGTGCGGTCCCAGGTTCTCCAATGGCTTCACACGAATAAACTTTCCTGCCACCCCGGAGTCAACCGCATGCTCTCCCTTATCAAGGCCCATTTCTGGTGGCCCTCCATGACTTCTGACATTAAGGACTTTGTTTCTGCCTGCCCTGTCTGTGCCAGAAACAAGTCCGGCACTCAACCCCTGGCTGGCCCTCTGCTTCCCCTCCCAACCCCTAGTCGCCCTTGGTCCCACATCGCCCTCGACTTCGTTACCGGCCTTCCACCATCTGACGGCAACACCACCATCCTCACTGTTGTTGACCGCTTTTCAAAGGCCGCCCATTTTGTTCCCCTCCCTAAGCTCCCCTCTGCCCTTGAGACTGCCCAGTTACTCACCCTCCATGTGTTTAGGCTCCATGGGATCCCGTCGGACATTGTCTCTGACCGAGGCCCGCAGTTCATCTCCCAGGTCTGGCACTCCTTTTGCAAGTCGCTCGGGGCGTCCGTTAGCCTCACCTCTGGTTACCATCCCCAGGCTAACGGACAAGCCGAGCACTGCAATCAGGAGCTGGAGTCCACACTGCGTTGCCTGGTCGAGTCTAATCCTTCGTCCTGGAGCCAGCACTTGGTTTGGGTGGAGTACGCACATAACTCCCTCCGTTCCTCTGCCACCGGCATGTCCCCCTTTGAAGCCTCCTTAGGCTACCATCCTCCTTTGTTCCCTGACTCAGAGACAGACTGTTCGGTCCCATCCGTCCAGCACCACTTCAGGCGTTGCCGTCGTATCTGGCGCCAGGCCAAAGCAGCCCTCCTTAGGACCGCAGCCCAGGCAAAACGGTTTGCTGACCGCCACCGTTCAGAGACGCCCGCCTACCAGGTCGGCCAGCAAGTTTGGTTGTCCACCAAGGACATTAAGCTGCGGGACACACCTCGCAAACTGGCCCCCC
>NW_023619804.1:0-8269 GCF_014905685.2 Nematolebias whitei
TCTATGTATGTATGTATGTATGTATGTATGTATGTATGTATGTATGTATGTATGTATGTATGTATGTATGTATGTATGTATGTATGTATGTATGTATGTATGTATGTATGTATGTATGTATGTATGTATGTATGTATGTATGTATGTATGTATGTATGTATGTATGTATATATATATATGTATATCCTCCTTGTTTATGTTCCTTTGTATTGAAACTCTGGCACAAATATTTTTTGTGGGATCAACAAAGTTCTATCACTTCATATATTTTCGAAGAGCAAGTTTTATTTTTTTTTAACCTATTTTTTTTGTCATTTATATTAACTCAGGTAACTTTAAGAAGGACAACTCGGCTAGAATTAGATGGCTATCACAGCCAGAATACAAAAATGGCTCTAACTCAGTCACTTTTACACACACTGAGCCAAATGTGTTGTGGTTGTCATTCACAGAACGTAAGTGCTACTCTCTGAGCAAGAAGTCCTGGTTTACCGAGTTACGACACATGAGAGCATTAAAACAAAATATTGTTGATTTTAAAAACTGCTGATCATTTTGTGCTGATTAACCAATTAAATTTATCAATGAGAAAATCATACCTTTCTGGTATATTTAAATTCAATATTTTTTATAGTGATTTAGTAATTTGAGTAATCTGGTCAGTTTTGCTCAGTCATACAACTTTACACTCTCTGCACCTTTAAGTGCATTTATTTTCATTGACAGCAATGTGTCCATTAACTATACTCCTCGTCAGGGTGTGGTTAGTTGCAGTTAGTCGTATGGCTGTAAAAGAATAATGAGGCTTCATGATATCTTAGTCTCGGGTTTGGCAAAGACAGATTGAAATGACTGTGCTTCATGTTGTGCAATGCACCACTGCCGTCTTTGATAAATGAGCAAACACACTTAAAATCCTGCAGATTCTCCAACATGGAGAAAGTGCTTATAGTGCTTAAAAGCAGGAAGTGCTTTTAACTCAGAGAGCGAGTGCTGAGGGCAGGATTAGGATCTTGATAAATATGTGAGCAACCTTATCAATATTTGATCAACCTGTGAGCAGTTTTAAGAGACTCTGGTGTTTCAGCGGGCAGAAATTTAAATACACCCTAATGCAGAACTATTTACAAACTGCCTCTGTTTGGTTCATATAACACTAAAACATGCATGTGGAGAGCTATAGGAGGATGGAAGAGTTCATTTTTGTCCCACTTTTGACGTAAATATATAATTTATTTATTCCCAATGAGCATTTAGGGTAGGCCATTTTTTCTTTTTGTCATCATTATTAACATGACTAGACATCTTTTACTTAAATTCCTTCATTTTATATTTACTCATCTTCAATCTGGCTGAGAGACGCTGTAATTCATTTCAAGGTGGTACACCGGCTGTACCGGTCCAAAGACAAGTTGTCTAAGATCAAAGCCAACCTGGACCCCGCATGTAATCATTGTAAACAAACTCCAGCTACACTCTTGCATACATTCTGGACCTGTCCCAAACTGAAGACCTTTTATCTATTTTTGACACCTTCTCTGGGATATGGGGCAAAACTGAACACCTATCACCACTCATCACTGTTTCGGGGTGGTCCCTGCGGGCATGTCCTTGAGAAAGTATGAGAAGGATGTGATTTCTTTTGGCTCTCTTTTGGCCAGAAGACTGGTTTTGTGCAATTGGAAGGACCCACACCCCCCAGCAATAGAACATTGGATAAGAGAGGTGATGTATCATTCATCTAGAAAAACGAGATATACGCTAAAGGGTTCAGTTAAAAGATTGTGGAACACGTTGAAGCCTTTTGTGTTGTATGTGGAAAACATGTCATTGCCTGTGTAATTCATTTAAATTAATTTATGTATCTGTGACTGTTCCAGTGTAGGAGGGGTTTTTGTTTTTCTGTTCTTTGTGTTTTGTATGTTCAAAATGAAAAAAAATATAAAGACTTAGATTTTTTTTTAAATCCTTCATTTTATGCCGTTCAAACAAAAAAAATTTTAATGTTTCTACCTATGCATGCATTTACCTGTATATGCATGCACAACTTGTGCAGCAGCTTACTGAGAGATCCAAAAAGGTTCATTATAGACATATCACATGCTTCCAGTGAAGGATATTAATGTGCCACTGTGAGAAATGTTTAATCCAGAATAACATGCAAAAAAAGAAAATAACGTGACTGTTTGATTGCATTACTTAGATACAAGCATGTCAGGTAAAATTCAAACAATGTAGTTCAAGGTTGTTCAACTAAGTCAAACTTTATTTATACAAGTTCGTCTCATTGAGTCATGAGGACTCGTTTACAAATGAGACTTGTTTAAAAAAAATCCACAGATGAGGTACACACAACAATAAACAGTCATAAAAAAACATAAAATGAAAAGTAAATAAAAGAAGTGATATAAAACAAAGCTACGCTATGAAACGGGGTAAAATACTAACAGGAACATGTCTGCATTGATTTTTGCATTAAATTGCTCAGGGGACTGGGGGGGTGGGGGGGCACTTACTGAAAGCCAAGAGCTCAGGGGCCGGACATCCAGCAGTTTTCATTAAGTAAGTTTGTTGTATGGTTTAAATTAACTTTTATTTAAAAATGAACCCACTGGAGGGCCAAACTGAGCTCACCCGTGGACCTGATTTGGCCCCCGGGCCGCCAGTTGAACAGCCCTGATTTAGTCAATTCTATCACAATAAAAAAAAAAACTTTTCAAATCTGCCTGTTTATCTTTGTGCTTGACTACATTAACCCAGATGGATGCGACCTTAATGCTTCCGAGAGTGCTGAACACGCAGCGTCGGCTTTGAACTTGGCTCTGATCGACGCCTGCGTTTCCTGCTGGCAACAAGCAGATGATTGACAAAGGGTGACACCTCCATTCCCCAGAGCCATGCATTGAGCAGACAAACACGCAGGCTCTAAAACCCCTTAAGTGCCTTTGAATGCAGCACGAAGGCTCCCGCCCAGTGGGAGATGTAGGGGTCGATGGTTTTGCTCCTAATCACAGAGGGCACTGCGGTGTTTTGTTTTAAAATATTTTAGAGAAATTGTACGTTCTAAAACTGATTCAGTCTGTGATGGTTTACATTTCCATGCACAGTCCAGACTCTTCCCCTCCATCACCTCTTGATTGCTTTCTCTCTCCATTAAACACACAGTCTCACACACACCCATTAGGAACATAACACTACTCGCCTGTTTTGTCACATTGTGCTTCGTAGCGATCTGCCCTCAGGCACTGACAGCACTGATGGGGGGGGGGGGGGGGTTGTTACACACTCTATCTCTTTTCTGTTGATTTTATGGCCTCCACTTTAATAGTGGAAATCTTTGTAGCTGCTGCTCTTTCACAACTTTTACCTTTGTCTAGATAACTACTATTTAAAAATTTATTGCTAAAAATGTCTGTACTGGCACATTTTTTTCCCAGCTTTCAAGGACCAGTAAAGTGTTGCCATTTTTTATTTTATTTTTTTAAACACAGATATTGTAAATTATCACCAAATCGAAAATAACTCTTTTTAAATTTTAAAATTCAGGGTCTCCTGTTAAAACCACTGTTGTTCCAGTGCAGAAATAACCCGCAATCAAGAATTAAACCAGTTCTGTTTCGGTGAAAAAATGTAACGCAACCATTTTTGTGGAGCATACTCACTTTGAAAGGCTGTATTGCCAGAAGCTTAATTAAAATAACAAATTGTTTTTTAAATTTTATCTGCTTTTCTTTTTTTGGTCATAGCCATCACTGTGTGAGAGGCGGGGGACACCCTGGACAGATTGCAATTCAATCGCAGGGAGACACAAACAAGACAAACGACCAGTCACTCTCTCATTCACACCTAGGGACAATTTAGAGTTACCAATCAGCCCAACATGCATGCTTTTGATTTGTGGGAGGAAACTGGAGTTCCTGAGAATACCCAAGAGTGTACGTTAAAAACATGAGGCGACCCTTCTCACTGTGAAGCAACAGCTTCAGCCCCAGTCATGCCATACGCCACCCACGAAAATAACTCTATTTTTATAAGACATATTTAACTCATTAAATAGTGGAACTGTGAAACCAATCTGTCACAAACTGGGAAACGACCCCAAAAACCTAATGTCACCAAATGTGAGCCCAATGTTTGATTCATAGACGCTTATAATCCTTTTTAATGCAGACATGTTTGGCATGAGGTGGCACAGTGGCTCAGTTGGTAGAGCTGTTGCCTCTCAGCAAGAAGGTCGCCAGTTCAAATCCTAGACCGGAGGCCTTACTGGGTGGAGTTTGCACGTTCTCTCCATGCTCATGTGTGTTTTCTCCAGGAACTACAGTTTCCTCCCACAGACCAAAAACATGCATGTCCCTAGGTGAGAGTAAGAGAGTGAATGGTTGTTTGTCTCTATGTGGCCCTGTGATGGACTGGAGACCTGTCCAGAGTGTCCACTACCTCTTGCACTGTGAAAGCTGGATATGGGCACCAGTGACCCCCACGACCCAAACAGGAAGAAGCAGGTAAAGGTAATGGATGAATGTTTGGCATACTTGGGATATGCACAAGCAGGGACACCCCCCCTCACCTCCCAACGTCCATCCATTCTCTTCCGTTTATCTGGGGTCGGGTCGCGGGGGTAGCAGCCTAAGTAGGGAGGCCCAGACTTCCCTCTCCCCAGCCACTTGGGCCAGCTCCTCCAAGGGAATCCCAAGGTGTTCCCAGGCCAGCCGAGAAACAGTCCCTCCAGCGTGTCCTGGGTCTTCCTCTGGGTCTCCTCCCGGTGGGACCAGGGAGGCATCCAGGAGGCATCCTAACCACATGCCCGAGCCACCTCAACTGGCTCCTCTCAATGTGGAGAAGCAGCGGCTCTACTCTGAGTCCCACCCAGATGACTGAGCTTCTCACCCTATCTCTAAGGGAGAGCCCAGACATCCTGTTGAGAAAACTAATTTCGGCCGCCTGTATCCGTGATCTCGTTCTTTCAAAGCTCATGACCACAGATGAGGGTAGGAACGTAGATTGACCGGTAAATTGAGAGCTGCATCTTTTGACTCAACTCTCTTAACCACAACAGACCAATACAGCGCCCGTTTCACTGTCGATACTGCACCTATCCGCCTATCGATCTCACGCTCCATTTTTCCCTCATTCGTGAACAAGACCCCGAGATACATTTTCATCTTTAAATCACTTCTTGGTCTGCTGCCTTCATACATCTCCTCCTACATGTCTCTGAGTATAGCTACAGCGTGAACTCTCAAGACATTATTACCTGCAGTGTTCCCTCAGTGTGGACTGAACTAGGCAAAAGGGCCTTCTCCTACTCCACTCCTGTTTCCTGGAATATCTTACAGAAAGATCTGAAGTTCTCGACCTTGACCTCTCTAAGTGGCTTTAAGAATCTGTTGGACTCTTGGCAAGGGCCAATGCAGACTTGTTCCTGTTTTTGGTTTTCTACATTTGCCTTATAATCTAGCTGGTTTTTTTTTACCATCTTATTTGTAAAAAAATAAAAATAATCTCTATGCCTTTTTTGTGGCTGTCTATTGTTGTCGCTGTTGTCCATTGTTTTCATCACTCTTTGTTGAAATCGGGTCTCTCTTGTGAATGAGTCCTTGAGACTCAATGGGATTTACCTGTCTAGAAAAAGGTTGAATTATACTTAAACTCCTCCATTTGGGGCAGGACCTCCTCCCTGCCCTGGGGAGGGCACTCTACTCTTTTCTGGCTCAAGTCCATAGCCTCGGATTTGGAGGAACTGATCCTCATCCCGGCCGCGTCGCACTCAGCTGCAAACCGCTCCAGCGAAAGCTGTAGATCATGACCTGAAGAAGCCAATAGGACCACATCATCTGCAAAAAACAGAGAAGCAATTCTAAGATGACCATAATGGATCCCCCAACACCTTGGCTGTGCCTAGAAATTCGGTCCATAAAAGTCATGAACAGAATCGGTGACAAAGGGCAACCTTGGTGGAGTCCAACTCTCACTGGGAATGAGCCCGACTTACTGCAGGCAATGCAGACCAAGCTCTGACACCGGTCATACAGGGACTTAACAGCCCGTATTAAAGCGCCTGGTACCCCATACTCTCAGAGTACCCCCCACAGGGCTCCCCAAGGGACACGGTCGAATGCCTTCTCCAAGTCCACAAAGCACATGTAAACTGGTTGGGAAACTCCCACGCACCCTCCAGGAACCTGCTGAGGGTGTAGAGCTGGTCTAGTGTCCACAACCAGGACGAAAACTGCACTGCTCCTCATGAATCTGAGGTTCGACTATCCGATGGACCATCCTCTCCAGAATGCCTGAATAGACCTTACCAGGGAAGCTTAAGAGTGTGATCCCCCTGTAGATGAAACACACTCTACAGTCCCCCTTTTAGAATAGGGGGACCACCACCCCAGTTGGCCAATCCAGGGGAACTGTCCCTGATGTCCACGCAATATTGCAGAGTTGTGTAAGCCAACACAACTCCACAGCATCCATAGCCCTAAGGAACTCCAGGCGACTCTCATCCACCCCTGGGGCCCTGCCACCTAGGTGCTTTTTAACCACCTTGGTGACCTCAGCACCAGAGATTGGAGAGCCAAGTCCCCAGGCTCTGCTTCTTCAGTGGAAGACGTGCCAGTGGGATTGAGGAGGTCTTCGAAGTATTCTGCTCACTGACCCACAGCATCCCAAGTTGAGGTCAGCAGCACACCACCTCCACTATAAATAGTGTTGGTGGCATACCGCTTTCACCCCCAAGACACCTGATGGTGGACCAGAATTGCCTTGAAGCCATACGTAAGTCATTCTACATGGCCTTGCCGAACTCCTCCCATGCCCGAGTTTTTGCCTCAGTGACCACCCGAGCCACATGCTGTTTGGACTGCCGGTACCCATCAGCTGCTTCCGGGGTCCCACAGGCCAAAAATGCCCGATAGGACTCCTTTTTCAGCCTGACAGTAGCCCTTACCGCCGGTGTCCACCACTGGGTTTGAGGGTTACCGCCGTGACAGGCACTGACAACCTTGCAGCCACAGCTCTGATAAGCCGCCTCAACAATAGATGCGTGAAACATGGCACACTCAGACTCAATGTCCCCCGCCTCCCCCGGAATGTGTTCATAGCTCTCCCGGAGGTGGGAGTTAAAGCTCTGTCTCACGAGAGACTCTGCCAGACATTCCCAGCAGACCCTCACAATACGTTTGGGTCTGCCAGGTCTGACCGGCATCCTCCCCCACCATCGGAGCCAACTCACCACCAGGTAGTGGTCAGTGGACAGCTCCGCCCCTCTTTTCACCAGAGTGTCCAAGACATGCGGCCACAGATCAGATGAGATGACAACAAAGTCGATAATCAAACTGCAGCCTAGGGTGTCCTGGTGTCAAGAGCACATATGGACACCCTTATGCCTGAACATGGTGTTCGTTATGGACAATCCATGATGAGCACAGAAGTCTAATAACAGAACACCACTCGAGTTCAGATCAGGGGGGCCGTTCCTCCCAACCACACCCCTCCAGGTCTCACTGTCATTGCCCACTGAGTGTTGAAGTCCCCCAGTAGAACAAGGGAGTCCCGAGGAGGCGCACTTTCCAGTACCCCCTTCAAGGGCTCCAAAAAGGGTGGGTAATCTGAGCTGCCGTTTGGCACATAAGCACAAACAACAGTCAGAACCTATCCCCCACACGTAGGCGGAGGGAGGCTACCCTCTTGTTCACTGGGGTGAACCCTAAAGTACAGACACCAACATGGGGGGCAACAAGTATGCCCACTCCTGCTCGGCGCCTCTCACCAGGGGCAACTCCAGAGTGGAAGAGTGTTCAACCCCTCTCAAGGAAACTGGTTCCAGAGCCAGAGCCATGCGTTGAGGTGAGTTCGAATATTTCTAGCTGGAACCTCTCAACCTCACACACCAGCTCAGGCTCCTTCCCCACCAGAAAGGTGACATTCCACATCCCAATAGCCAGCTTCTGTAGCCAAGGATCAGACCGCCAGGGTCCCCGCCCTCGGCCACCACCCATCCCACATTGCACCCGACCCATTTGGCCCGTCCCATGGGAAGGGGGACCCACATCTCCTCTTCGGGCTGTGCCTGGCCGGGCTCTATGAGTAAAAGCCCGACCACCAGGCGCTCGCCAACATGCCCTGCCTCCAGGCCTGGCTCCAGAGTGGGGCTCCGGTGACCCACGTCTGGGCGAGGGAACATTGTTTCCACTGATTTTGTTCATCATAAGGGTTCTTTGGGCTGCACTTTGTCTGGTCCCTCCTGTCTGCCTATATGTATGTATATATA
>NW_023619805.1:0-8265 GCF_014905685.2 Nematolebias whitei
AGAACTTAAACACACAGGATCCTTACAATTAATTATAGTGACAGGTTTTTAAAATCTGCTGCAATGTTTCATATTCAAACAAGATTTAGTCTATTGTCTCCACCCCCTTCTGTTGCCCCTGCCACCTCCCAGGGGTGGAGCTGTTTCGTCTGGTCCTTAGGAACAAAGACTCCTCGCTCCACCTGCTCCCCACACACCCGGACGTCACTGTACTGCAGCCACGCTCCTCGGCCTCTTCAGACGCAGACTGCATTATTAATGTGGAGGAAACACTTCCAGGCCAGGCTCGCATCTGGCTCTTTTAAAATATTAATCTAGCAAACAGGGCCACATCGCTCAAACGTCACGTCCCCATCAAAGTACAGAAAAGCTGCGTCGAAATCATATTCTCCTCTGCGTCTTTTAACTGCATCAAATCACCAGTCAGGAAGGAGTTCATACCTTCTGTGAATAACTGTTTTGTAGTCAAGATTAAGAAAAACTCCTACATAACGTAGATGTTTTATGTATTAAACCTAATTTAATTATTAAAGCTACTGTTAGTAAAACACCTTTTATTGATTTCAGGACATTCACCTCAGAATTTAACATTTTACAGACTTGGAAAAGGAAGAATGAGGTAAAGAGAATGGATGGATGGTTGAAGCTTACTTGATAACTGTGCCTTTGGCTCCCCCTGCTGTGGTAAGCATCACTCTTGTTGTGAGGCTGACGCGCAGGTCGTCCTGGTCCAGGCCCAACAAATCCGCACAATACTCAAGAGTCTGGTTTGACTGATTCTTTAAGACACAACCACCTGAAACCAAAAACGGCTACGTGAATCTTTAAACCAGAAATACACCGGCTAAAAACAAGCAGGTGTTTTATTTGTGCGTACAAAACCCTCTGCAAACCGAGGGCACTGAAAAACTCAGCAATAGTCGGTCAAGGTTGAAAAGTGCCTCTAAATGTGAGTCTGACGTCGTCTTACTGTCTCCAGAGACCTTGATTATAGACAAAGTACAAAAACAGAATAACCAAGAAAAGTAAAGCGAGCAAGAGCTCGTCGTTGCCAGGAAACAAGTTTTATCAGTCGCCTCTCGAGACTAAACTAAGGCAAAACTGAAGGACGCAGCTCTGTTCCTCACAGTGACAAATCTTGTAAATATTTTACAACTGAAAATTCTCCAGAAATTTACGTGTGTGTGTAATTTTCAATGTTACACACATAAAACTTGCTGTAATCAAAATAGGGTAAGGTCAGGTTGATCTTTAAAGTTGATCATATATTTGTAATTATAGCTTCTGCCTCACCCGAGGAGCTCCCCGTCTCTTCAAAGTCAATGTTGCCCAGATGCAGAACTCCAGCAACGACTCTGAAAAGGTCCAGTTTCTCCGTGTCATTCAGACCGATCTTCTTCATGGCCACGCACATCCTGTTGAAGTCTCCCTGGTCGTCCAGGAGGGGGTCCTTCAGAGCGCCCTCTTTGAGATGCTGCAGAACACAGGAGAGGATTAGAAACTTCAAAGAGACAATGTTTAATAATTCAGCTCAAATCAAATAATTTACTCGAACATCAAATTTCTTCTGTTTAATTGTGTTGACGCAATGAGTACATTTATTTTGACGTAAACTGAACCACAACTGTAAAAGCCACCAGATGTAGATCCTGAAAAAGCAAATCCTTTAACAGTCAACCCTCCACCAGCAGCACACGAAAAGCTCACCCCTTGGTAGGAAACACTGCTCAAGAGTTTTATTTATAAATGTCTTCATGAATATAGTTTCATGACAGAATAATTTAGAAATATGGAGAAATAAGCGTGCAAAAATATGGTGTGAACTGACTCTGTATAAGACAAATGAGACAAAATCAAAGATTAAATATGTGCTAATAATTAATTACATTAGGTTTATCCTCTGAGGTACTGCCTTGAAAGAAACAGAACTACAGTAGTGAATCGCTACTTCGCGGTTCGTTTTTTGCGGACTCGCTCTATCGCTGTTTTTCAAAATAAGATTGGACATGACACAATTGGCTGATTGATGGATGAGCCGCACTATCGGCATGGGATTTTTATTTAAAATAAATTATTTTAAATTACTTAGCACCTGCTGCACCTGTGTGCGGCCCACAGCTGCAGAAGAAGCTTCCTTGTGCAGCATGTCATCTTCACTCTGCAGCGGAGAAGTGGGCGTGGCCGAGAGCGCTGGCAGAGTGCAGCCGGAGGCAGAGAGCAGAGATCATGACATGCTGTGCTGTTTTAGAGCACTTAGAGTTTCGAAAATTGTTGGGGACATTGCAAGTGTGAAGGGTTTAAAACACCTTACGTGTATATAAATACTAAAATAAACTACTACTACTTGTGCACATAATTTTGTTCCATCTCATGTACCAAATAAGATGGTAATGACAATAAAGATTACTTGAACTTGGACTACTGTATTCCTACTACGCTGTTTTTTTTACTTATCGCGGGTGGGCGTGGTCCCAAACCCCCGCCATAAATGAGGGACTACTGTATATTTTTTGTTGTTTTAAGCTTTTTTTTTATAGAGAATTCCAACTAAACCTTATTTAACTATTTTGATGACGCAGCCCTGCTTTGAACGACTGATAGCAGCTGAACAATCAAGTACTTTAAATACCCAAACGTGGCATGCAAAAGCAGAAAAAGAGAAACTGCACACTCATTTCCTGTTTGTCTTACAAACAGGAGCTCATACAAAGTCTAGCATTTAGTTTAGGAGAAGAAGAAAAAACAGATTGGGAAGCATAAAACCTAGAAGGGAAGAGAAATGTCACCTTATTGTCCTGTACAAAAACACAAATGTAGAAAAACAGATGGTTAGCAGTACAATAGTTTCACAGAATTTTACTTACAATTTCACTTACACCTGTTTCACTTGACTTTTCTGAGTCTGATAAAAGAAAAATAGTTTTAAACTATTGTTGCTAAATATCCTATTGTCTTGGTAGCCAAGAAGAAAGGGATGATTTGTTTGTAATTTAGTGCATCTGAACCACTGTCAACACAAATACACCGTTTAATTTTAGCTCTTAATATATAATATAGGGAAACAAACTATATACATATGAGATTTATATGGAGGTCCAAAGAAAAAATACCCAGGTACAGGGTTGGATATGAATAAATAAACCACTACAGAGGAGATTACCTTAGAACTCTTGCGGCTCTGCAGTATTTGTTCATCAGACTCTTTACTGGCAAAGTATCTGGTGCATCCTCGGTTCAGGTACTGAAAGAGAACAATAAAAAACTGAGAAACATAAAACAGATTCAATATTTTTCTATATTTATAACCCCCTCTTTGTAGCAAATCTACAATTGAAAGATTTATTCTACTGTTGTCCAGTTGTGCTCCATAGACGAGTTGACAAATTGCATTAAACGGCTTCTATTAATGTGAGTGATGCCTCAAGGGTTCTGTTTGCTGTGTTGTAAAACCTAGAAGAAAATAAAGCTTTGGGTTGAGAAGTTTAAGCTGATTTGGTCTATGTGGAGTTGATAATTGAAGGCAAAAGACACCTAAACCTAATTTCAGTCCATGAGAGTTTATATTTTGTGTAGAGAAGTCTGTGAAAATATTGGGGCTCCACTGGACGCCAACCAACAGTGCTTACAAAATGTCAAACTATCTACAAGCAAGGTCAGAAAATATCTAAATTACATTTTCTGTTTGCACAAAAAGAAGACAACCTAAGGTTCAGATTTCAGTTTTACTTAAATCAAAAATCTTAAAATTAAAACTTAGGGTAACGAGTCACTTCATCCTTGTCCCTGTAGGAACCAAGTATACATATACCCAGTACATATCAGCTAGAATCCTTATAGGTAACTGCACCATACCAGTTAAGTACCAGGTATATACCTTCTAAGTGTAGGGTATCAGATCCCGTCATAACACAGCCAGGTCCCAGTACTTACCAGATACAAACCAGGTAGGTACAAGGCTGTGCTATCCATTGCAAATGTTATTTGCAATAGATTCAAAATCTATTTGAATTCATTTTAAAACCCATCTGTATGTTTATAAATCTCTGAACTGTCCTATCCCCTCCTATCTCAATGATCTGCTGCAGCCATATGTCCCACAGCGTTCTCTGAGGTCAGCAGACCAGATGTTTTTATTGGGTCCAGGAACTTGTTTCAAGCTCAGAGGTGACAGGACCTTCTCTGTTAAAGGTCCAAGACTGTGGAATGAGTTACCACTGCATGTCAGGCAGGCTCCCTCTCTCAATGTTTTTAGTCTTGTTTAAAAACTCACTTTTATTCCCTGGCTTTAGACACTGTCAGTTGATTTTAACTTGTCTGTATTACATAATGTTAACCATTTAGTTCTTATCTTTACCTACTTAGATCTATGTATTTATCCTGTGTCCTTAGCTTGTTTATTTTTGCTGTACAGCACTTTTTTATTGACCTTTTTGCAGTTTTTAAGTGCTTTATAAATAAAGTGGTATGGTACGGTATTGCTATGAATGTATCTTCACATCGCTATAAAATGTGTCCTTTTCTTTAGAAACAATACCACTGTAGACTCGGATATCTGTGTTCAGACACTGACCCTAAAGTTATCTGGAGAGTCCAGGTGTAATTTTTTCTTCAGGTCCTCAGATGCACCAGCACACAGCCTGTAGAAGATGTGGTAGTTCCTCTCATCGTTGCTCTGCATGCAAATCCTTGACTTTTCCAACAAATAGTGGGAGACAAAGCCTCCTACGACAGCATTCTGCTGGCACACAAAATACATTTAGTCCTTAACGCAAAGGCACATTTATGGAACAAACTTGAACAAAATTCGTACTTTTTCATTAAAGTGGATTTCTACAAACTTCCCAAATCGACTGCTGTTATTGTTACGGACGGTTTTCGCATTTCCGAAGGCCTCGAGGAGGGGGTTTGCTGAGGAATAAAATGGAAAATGTGCACTCATAATCAGACCATCTTAAACAAACATGTCACGTGTGTTAATTTATTACCTTCTACAATCCTCTCATCGATATCTTGACCACTTCCATAGGTTGTTGTCAGATATCTGCCGGACGATGGTGAGAAAATAAACAAGACTGAGCCAGAAGAGTTTTCACTTGCAAAGCAGCTATGCTTATTTGATATTCAGTGGCAGTAGCAATAAAGAAGTACCTGCCATAAAGACAAGTATTGTGATGTTGAACTTTAACCTCCTACAAAGATACTTTTGTTACTTTATAGGCCACCTACAGTACAAACTTTGTCTTTGTCTGTATTTTAATTGACTACTTTCTGCATGTCATGTGACCTTTGATTATGTTTCACTAAATTGAGTAAAAATGTGCTTTGAACAAATTAATCTAGAATGTCTGAATGAGGAAAAAATCCTGAAGAGATTAAATGTTTTTTTTGTTTTAGACTAAAATCTTCACAGCTTCAGTGACAAGTAAAGGTTTTGCTAATCTAATCTGAATTGAGTAATTTAAATCAGGAAGAACAGAAATACAGAGTAAAGAGTGTTATACCTGAGGACAAATTTGGTATTTTCAGTCTTTCCAGCACCAGATTCACCAGAGACTATGATGGATTGACTAATCTTTAAAACCTTCATGTCCCTGTAGGCTTTATCCGCTAAAACAAACAAAAAAATAAACATAATTTTTGTAGAAAACAAAGGTAATATTCACAAATCAATGTATGCAACAAATGAAGCATTAGCTTTTAGTAAAAAAGACCTTTAGGAATTGCTTTGTTAACCATCTGTGCTACTTGTATGCACACATTTGTGCTGTCCTTTGCTGAGCAGGAAGTTCGAATGCTGTTGCTAACGGTAACCGTCACATTGTAGCTCGGTCCAGAAAAGCTGCTCTCACCTATAGCGTAGACGTGGGGTGGCAGAGTGCCCAGTGACTTTCCGTGGTATGACTTGATGGCCTCAGGGCTGTACAGTTTAGGTATATCGTAGTACGGATTAACAGCTATCAGGATATTAGCCACATAAGTCTGCAAGAGAATAAAGAGAAGCAGGATTAGGGTCACAGCTATTGAATTATTTATATTTTGATAAAAAAAAAAAAAAAAAGTAAAAAGGACGACTGAAGGCTGGTGGGATCCACCTAAGCTTGTTTTCATGTCTTGCATTTTTTTAATCTAACCAGCTGTTTCTAATTTCCTAAATGGAGGGATTGAGGCAAAGATTAGCTGTGAGTCTGACTCTAATCTTGCTGCTCTTCCCTCTTTATCAGCTGGATCTTATTCTCCAGGGAATCAAGGTCAGGCATCGTTTCTTTCTGATCTACAACCTGCTATGCGGTCTAATGGGACAGTAGTATATTTAACTCGTACAACAAGGGCATCCCTGTGTATAGGATGTATATTTGCACAAAGGTTTTTATTGTAAACTTATTTAAAAAACTTACGTAAATGAGGTCCTTGTTGTATCTCACTTTGACATTGTTGAGAAGAGTGGCTTCATTTAGGTACATAAGCGAGCCTGGAAACAAAAAGCAAAAAAACATAAGAGTTAAAATCTTAACAGAATAACTCAACATGTTTGTATTTTAAATAAAAATAACTTACAGTTGTCATCTACATATTTGTTGACATCATCCTCAGCTGGGAAGACGTGATTCATTGGTGCAAGAAAAGTCTGCAACATGAATTAATCTCATTGTAACATCTACATGGTGTCGCTTACAAAATAGTCAGACGTGCTGCAAAACTATTTAATCTCCTTTTAATCTGTGCTACAATTTATGTACAAGTTATTTAATGTTTATTTATAATTTTTAGGAAAGCTTATAAAACAGAGCGTGTGTTAATTATGAATTATATACACAGAGAAATGTATTAAACATCAGAAACCGCTGAGCGGATCTGCATAAACATGAGATATTTATGAAGCCTAAAGATTACAGAGATGACGTGACATGTTCGTAGGCTGAGGTAGTTACTGTTGCTCTCACTCTTTTGTATAAAAGTCTGAGTTCATGGAAATAAACTCAATGGAACAGGTCGGCTGTGAGAGAAACAAGGAGAGACATGGCAGCGTGATGAATAATTTGGTGAGGGAGCAACAGGATCTGAACACCTGAGTTAGTGTGTGTTCGGGATGAAGGTGGAGCTCTGAGGTCATAGAACCAAACTGTGTCACGTTTTTATTGAAGGCAAACCTCACTTTCTAAATTTAAACTGCATGAGTAACGTACTAATAGTGACACCTACAGCAAGGGAATCATGTTATTCCTGCAGTATGTTTTAGTTCAATAAACAATTTTATCCTCCATTATATTTAATGTTCAGAACACATTTCCTGCTGCATAATAATAAGACAGTGTGAACATGATCCACTGCACAGCGATGCATGATTTATGACCACAGACAGCCGATGGTCATAAAACAGAGTGAGCTTTGTGTGGCTGCAGCATCTTGGCACTACATGTTGATCCACGGTAACAACCATGTGGAAAAATGCCTAACCAATGAAAGTGACTGAAAAAGTGGCAGCCGAACTGAGGAGTGCACTCACAGCTGACGCACTAATGAGCCTCAGCTCTGCGCAGAGAAAATTGACTTCAATGGGTCTTTCATGAATCTACTAAATAGTTTAGGTAAAGACAATCATTAAAAGTTCACAGCCATTGAGAGAAAAATACATTTCCATTTATCTTAGAGCTCATTACCAGCACTTTTAGAAAATAACTAAAGTTAATTCACACAAGCGCAAAGACTGCTTAGGACTAATAGCAGATAATTTACCTGAGAATCAATGTGAGATGTAGCACATGCTTTTGTTGTTTTTTCTGTTTGTCAGTACTGCAGATGGGTACATCCCTCCATAAATCCATACTCATTATGTATGTGTTGTACAGTAGGTATCACTTTCACTATCCTCAGTGATCTTGAACAAAAACTAATTTCTGCAGCATGTTTTCATCCACATCCTTGTCTTGAATGTCAGCTGTTGCAGGGTATGTCACATTCAAAGACACATATTAATTTGTCATCATGGGGAACACAGCTGACTTGACAGTTGTCTAAAAGACAACCATTGCCACTTAGCACAAGGAGGGCAAGACACTAAATTGCTAAAGAGTCTGGTTGTTCACAGAGCTCTGTGTCCAAGCACATTAATAGAGAGGTGAAGAAAAGAAAACAATGTGGTAGAAAAAAGTGTACAAGCAATAGGGATAACCTGGAGAGGATTGTGAAACAATACTAATTTCAAAATGTGGGGGAGATTTACAAAGAGTGGACTGCAGCTGGAGTCAGTGCTTCATGAACCACCAC
>NW_023619806.1:0-8255 GCF_014905685.2 Nematolebias whitei
AGAACTTAAACACACAGGATCCTTACAATTAATTATAGTGACAGGTTTTTAAAATCTGCTGCAATGTTTCATATTCAAACAAGATTTAGTCTATTGTCTCCACCCCCTTCTGTTGCCCCTGCCACCTCCCAGGGGTGGAGCTGTTTCGTCTGGTCCTTAGGAACAAAGACTCCTCGCTCCACCTGCTCCCCACACACCCGGACGTCACTGTACTGCAGCCACGCTCCTCGGCCTCTTCAGACGCAGACTGCATTATTAATGTGGAGGAAACACTTCCAGGCCAGGCTCGCATCTGGCTCTTTTAAAATATTAATCTAGCAAACAGGGCCACATCGCTCAAACGTCACGTCCCCATCAAAGTACAGAAAAGCTGCGTCGAAATCATATTCTCCTCTGCGTCTTTTAACTGCATTAAATCACCAGTCAGGAAGGAGTTCATACCTTCTGTGAATAACTGTTTTGTAGTCAAGATTAAGAAAAACTCCTACATAACGTAGATGTTTTATGTATTAAACCTAATTTAATTATTAAAGCTACTGTTAGTAAAACACCTTTTATTGATTTCAGGACATTCACCTCAGAATTTAACATTTTCCAGACTTGGAAAAGGAAGAATGAGGTAAAGAGAATGGATGGATGGTTGAAGCTTACTTGATAACTGTGCCTTTGGCTCCCCCTGCTGTGGTAAGCATCACTCTTGTTGTGAGGCTGACGCGCAGGTCGTCCTGGTCCAGGCCCAACAAATCCGCACAATACTCAAGAGTCTGGTTTGACTGATTCTTTAAGACACAACCACCTGAAACCAAAAACGGCTACGTGAATCTTTAAACCAGAAATACACCGGCTAAAAACAAGCAGGTGTTTTATTTGTGCGTACAAAACCCTCTGCAAACCGAGGGCACTGAAAGACGCAGCAATAGTCGGTCAAGGTTGAAAAGTGCCTCTAAATGTGAGTCTGACGTCGTCTTACTGTCTCCAGAGACCTTGATTATAGACAAAGTACAAAAACAGAATAACCAAGAAAAGTAAAGCGAGCAAGAGCTCGTCGTTGCCAGGAAACAAGTTTTATCAGTCGCCTCTCGAGACTAAACTAAGGCAAAACTCAAGGACGCAGCTCTGTTCCTCACAGTGACAAATCTTGTAAATATTTTACAACTGAAAATTCTCCAGAAATTTACGTGTGTGTGTAATTTTCAATGTTACACACGTAAAACTTGCTGTAATCAAAATAGGGTAGGGTCAGATTGATCTTTAAAGTTGATCAGATATTTGTAATTATAGCTTCTGCCTCACCCGAGGAGCTCCCCGTCTCTTCAAAGTCAATGTTGCCCAGATGCAGAACTCCAGCAACGACTCTGAAAAGGTCCAGTTTCTCCGTGTCATTCAGACCGATCTTCTTCATGGCCACGCACATCCTGTTGAAGTCTCCCTGGTCGTCCAGGAGGGGGTCCTTCAGAGCGCCCTCTTTGAGATGCTGCAGAACACCGGAGAGGATTAGAAACTTCAAAGAGACAATGTTTAATAATTCAGCTCAAATCAAATAATTTACTCGAACATCAAATTTCTTCTGTTTAATTGTGTTGATGCAATGAGTACATTTATTTTGACGTAAACTGAACCACAACTGTAAAAGCCACCAGATGTAGATCCTGAAAAAGCAAATCCTTTAACAGTCAACCCTCCACCAGCAGCACACGAAAAGCTCACCCCTTGGTAGGAAACACTGCTCAAGAGTTTTATTTATAAATGTCTTCATGAATATAGTTTCATGACAGAATAATTTAGAAATATGGAGAAATAAGCGTGCAAAAATATGAAGTGTGAACTGACTCTGTATAAGACAAATGAGACAAAATCAAAGATTAAATATGTGCTAATAATTAATTACATTAGGTTTATCCTCTGAGGTACTGCCTTGAAAGAAACAGAACTACAGTAGTGAATCGCTACTTCGCGGTTCGTTTTTTGCGGACTCGCTCTATCGCTGTTTTTCAAAATAAGATTGGACATACACAATTGGCTGATTGATGGATGAGCCGCACTATCGGCATGGGATTTTTATTTAAAATAAATTATTTTAAATTACTTAGCACCTGCTGCACCTGTGTGCGGCCCACAGCTGCAGAAGAAGCTTCCTTGTGCAGCATGTCATATCTTCACTCTGCAGCGGAGAAGTGGGCGTGGCCAAGAGCGCTGGCAGATGGCAGAGTGCAGCCGGAGGCAGAGAGCTGAGATCATGACATGCTGTGCTGTTTTAGAGCACTTAGAGTTTCGAAAATTGTTGGGGACATTGCAAGTGTGAAGGGTTTAAAACACCTTACGTGTATATAAATACTAAAATAAACTACTACTACTTGTGCACATAATTTTGTTCCATCTCATGTACCAAATAAGATGGTAATGACAATAAAGATTACTTGAACTTGGACTACTGTATTCCTACTACGCTGTTTTTTTTACTTATCGCGGGTGGGCGTGGTCCCAAACCCCCGCCATAAATGAGGGACTACTGTATATTTTTTGTTGTTTTAAGCTTTTTTTTTATAGAGAATTCCAACTAAACCTTATTTAACTATTTTGATGACGCAGCCCTGCTTTGAACGACTGATAGCAGCTGAACAATCCAGTACTTTAAATACCCAAACGTGGCATGCAAAAGCAGAAAAAGAGAAACTGCACACTCATTTCCTGTTTGTCTTACAAACAGGAGCTCATACAAAGTCTAGCATTTAGTTTAGGAGAAGAAGAAAAAACAGATTGGGAAGCATAAAACCTAGAAGGGAAGAGAAATGTCACCTTATTGTCCTGTACAAAAACACAAATGTAGAAAAACAGATGGTTAGCAGTACAATAGTTTCACAGAATTTTACTTACAATTTCACTTACACCTGTTTCACTTGACTTTTCTGAGTCTGAGTTTGATAAAAGAAAAATAATTTTAAACTATTGTTGCTAAATATCCTATTGTCTTGGTAGGGGTGATTTGTTTGTAATTTAGTGCATCTGAATCACTGTCAACACAAAATACACCGTTTCATTTTAGCTCTTAATATATAATATAGGGAAACAAACTATATACATATGAGATTTATATGGAGGTCCAAAGTAAAAATACCCAGGTACAGGGTTGGATATGAATAAATAAACCACTACAGAGGAGATTACCTTAGAACTCTTGCGGCTCTGCAGTATTTGTTCATCAGACTCTTTACTGGCAAAGTATCTGGTGCATCCTCGGTTCAGGTACTGAAAGAGAACAATAAAAACCTGAGAAACATAAAACATATTCACAATTTTTCTATTTATAACTCCCTCTTTGTAGCAAATCTACAATTGAAAGATTTATTCTACTGTTGTCCAGTTGTGCTCCGCAGACGAGTTGACAAATTGCATTAAACGGCTTCTATTAATGTGAGTGACGCCTCAAGGGTTCTGTTTGCTGTGTTGTAAAACCTAGAAGAAAATAAAGCTTTGGGTTGAGAAGTTTAAGCTGATTTGGTCTATGTGGAGTTGATAATTGAAGGCAAAAGACACCTAAACCTAATTTCAGTCCATGAGAGTTTATATTTTGTGTAGAAAAGTCTGTGAAAATATTGGGGCTCCACTGGACGCCAACCAACAGTGCTTACAAAATGTCAAACTATCTACAAGCAAGGTCAGAAAATATCTAAATTACATTTTCTGTTTGCACAAAAAGAAGACAACCTAAGGTTCAGATTTCAGTTTTACTTAAATCAAAAATCTTAAAATTAAAACTTAGGGTAACGAGTCACTTCATCCTTGTCCCTGTAGGAACCAAGTATACATATACCCAGTACATATCAGCTAGAATCCTTATAGGTACCTGCAACATACCAGTTAAGTACCAGGTAAGTGTAGGGTATCAGATCCCGTCATAACACAGCCAGGTCCCAGTACTTACCAGATACAAACCAGGTAGGTACAAGGCTGTGCTATCCATTGCAAATGTTATTTGCAATAGATTCAAAATCTATTTGAATTCATTTTAAAACCCATCTGTATGTTTATAAATCTCTGAACAGTTCTGTCCCCTCCTATCTCAATGATCTGCTGCAGCCATATGTCCCACAGCGTTCTCTGAGGTCAGCAGACCAGATGTTTTTATTGGGTCCAGGAACTTGTTTCAAGCTCAGAGGTGACAGGACCTTCTCTGTTACAGGTCCAAGACTGTGGAATGAGTTACCACTGCATGTCAGGCAGGCTCCCTCTCTCAATGTTTTTAGTCTTGTTTAAAAACTCACTTTTATTCCCTGGCTTTAGACACTGTCAGTTGATTTTAACTTGTCTGTATTACATAATGTTAACCATTTAGTTCTTATCTTTACCTACTTAGATCTATGTATTTTATCCTGTGTCCTTTGCTTGTTTATTTTTGCTGTACAGCACTTTTTTATTGACCTTTTTGCAGTTTTTAAGTGCTTTATAAATAAAGTGGTATGGTACGGTATTGCTATGAATGTATCTTCACATCACTGTAAAATGTGTCCTTTTCTTTAGAAACAATACCACTGTAGACTCGGATATCTGTGTTCAGACACTGACCCTAAAGTTATCTGGAGAGTCCAGGTGTAATTTTTTCTTCAGGTCCTCAGATGCACCAGCACACAGCCTGTAGAAGATGTGGTAGTTCCTCTCATCGTTGCTCTGCATGCAAATCCTTGACTTTTCCAACAAATAGTGGGAGACAAAGCCTCCTACGACAGCATTCTGCTGGCACACAAAATACATTTAGTCCTTAACGCAAAGGCACATTTATGGAACAAACTTGAACAAAATTCGTACTTTTTCATTAAAGTGGATTTCTACAAACTTCCCAAATCGACTGCTGTTATTGTTACGGACGGTTTTCGCATTTCCGAAGGCCTCGAGGAGGGGGTTTGCTGAGGAATAAAATGGAAAACGTGCACTCATAATCAGACCATCTTAAACAAACGTGTCACGTGTGTTAATGTATTACCTTCTACAATCCTCTCATCGATATCTTGACCACTTCCATAGGTTGTTGTCAGATATCTGCCGGACGATGGTGAGAAAATAAACAAGACTGAGCCAGAAGAGTTTTCACTTGCAAAGCAGCTATGCTTATTTGATATTCAGTGGCAGTAGCAATAAAGAAGTACCTGCCATAAAGACAAGTATTGTGATGTTGAACTTTAACCTCCTACAAAGATACTTTTGTTACTTTATAGGCCACCTACAGTACAAACTTTGTCTTTGCCTGTATTTTAATTGACTACTTTCTGCATGTCATGTGACCTTTGATTATGTTTCACTAAATTGAGTAAAAATGTGCTTTGAACAAATTAATCTAGAATGTCTGAATGAGGAAAAAATCCTGAAGAGATTAAATGTTTTTTTTGTTTTAGACTAAAATCTTCACAGCTTCAGTGACAAGTAAAGGTTTTGCTAATCTAATCTGAATTGAGTAATTTAAATCAGGAAGAACAGAAATACAGAGTAAAGAGTGTTATACCTGAGGACAAATTTGGTATTTTCAGTCTTTCCAGCACCAGATTCACCAGAGACTATGATGGATTGACTAATCTTTAAAACCTTCATGTCCCTGTAGGCTTTATCCGCTAAAACAAACAAAAAAATAAACATAATTTTTGTAGAAAACAAAGGTAATATTCACAAATCAATGTATGCAACAAATGAAGCATTAGCTTTTAGTAAAAAAGACCTTTAGGAATTGCTTTGTTAACCATCTGTGCTACTTGTATGCACACATTTGTGCTGTCCTTTGCTGAGCAGGAAGTTCGAATGCTGTTGCTAACGGTAACCGTCACATTGTAGCTCGGTCCAGAAAAGCTGCTCTCACCTATAGCGTAGACGTGGGGTGGCAGAGTGCCCAGTGACTTTCCGTGGTATGACTTGATGGCCTCAGGGCTGTACAGTTTAGGTATATCGTAGTACGGATTAACAGCTATCAGGATATTAGCCACATAAGTCTGCAAGAGAATAAAGAGAAGCAGGATTAGGGTCACAGCTATTGAATTATTTATATTTTGATAAAAAAAAACAAAAGTAAAAAGGACGACTGAAGGCTGGTGGGATCCACCTAAGCTTGTTTTCATGTCTTGCATTTTTTTAATCTAACCAGCTGTTTCTAATTTCCTAAATGGAGGGATTGAGGCAAAGATTAGCTGTGAGTCTGACTCTAATCTCGCTGCTCTTCCCTCTTTATCAGCTGGATCTTATTCTCCAGGGAATCAAGGTCAGGCATTGTTTCTTTCTGATCTACAACCTGCTATGCGGTCTAATGGGACAGTAGTATATTTAACTCATACAACAAGGGCGTCCCTGTGTATAGGATGTATATTTGCACAAAGGTTTTTATTGTAAACTTATTTAAAAAACTTACGTAAATGAGGTCCTTGTTGTATCTCACTTTGACATTGTTGAGAAGAGTGGCTTCATTTAGGTACATAAGCGAGCCTGGAAACAAAAAGCAAAAAAACATAAAAGTTAAAATCTTAACAGAATAACTCAAAATGTTTGTATTTTACATAAAAATAACTTACAGTTGTCATCTACATATTTGTTGACATCATCCTCAGCTGGGAAGACGTGGTTCATTGGAGCAAGAAAAGTCTGCAACATGAATTAATCTCATTGTAACATCTACATGGTGTCGCTTACAAAATAGTCAGACGTGCTGCAAAACGATTTAATCTCCTTTTAATCTGTGCTACAATTTATGTACAAGTTATTTAATGTTTATTTATAATTTTTAGGAAAGCTTATAAAACAGAGCGTGTGTTAATTATGAATTATGTACACAGAGAAATGTATTAAACATCAGAAACCGCTGAGCGGATCTGCATAAACATGAGATATTTATGGAGCCTAAAGATTACAGAGATGACGTGACATGTTCGTAGGCTGAGGTAGTTACTGTTGCTCTCACTCTTTTGTATAAAAGTCTGAGTTCATGGAAATAAACTCAATGGAACAGGTCGGCTGTGAGAGAAACAAGGAGAGACATGGCAGCGTGATGAATAATTTGGTGAGGGAGCAACAGGATCTGAACACCTGAGTTAGTGTGTGTTCGGGATGAAGGTGGAGCTCTGAGGTCATAGAACCAAACTGTGTCACGTTTTTATTGAAGGCAAACCTCACTTTCTAAATTTAAACTGCCTGACTAACGTATTAATAGTGACACCTACAGCAAGGGAATCGTGTTATTCCTGCAGTATGTTTTAGTTCAATAAACAATTTTATCCTCCATTATATTTAATGTTCAGAACACATTTCCTGCTGCATAATAATAAGACAGTGTGAACATGATCCACTGCACAGCGATGCATGATTTATGACCACAGACAGCCGATGGTCATAAAACAGAGTGAGCTTTGTGTGGCTGCAGCATCTTGGCACTACATGTTGATCCACGGTAACAACCATGTGGAAAAATGCCTAACCAATGAAAGTGACTGAAAAAGTGGCAGCCGAACTGAGGAGTGCACTCACAGCTGACGCACTAATGAGCCTCAGCTCTGCGCAGAGAAAATTGACTTCAATGGGTCTTTCATGAATCTACTAAATAGTTTAGGTAATGACAATCATTAAAAGTTCACAGCTATTGAGAGAAAAGTACATTTCCATTTATCTTAGAGCTCATTACCAGCACTTTTAGACAATAACTAAAGTTAATTCACACAAGCGCAAAGACTGCTTAGGACTAATAGCAGATAATTTACCTGAGAATCAATGTGAGATGTAGCACATGCTTTTGTTGTTTTTTCTGTTTGTCAGTACTGCAGATGGGTACATCCCTGCATAAATCCATACTCATTATGTATGTGTTGTACAGTAGGTATCACTTTCACTATCCTCAGTGATCTTGAACAAAAACTAATTTCTGCAGCATGTTTTCATCCACATCCTTGTCTTGAATGTCAGCTGTTGCAGGGTATGTCACATTCAAAGACACATATTAATTTGTCATCATGGGGAACACAGCTGACTTGACAGTTGTCCAAAAGACAACCATTGCCACTTAGCACAAGGAGGGCAAGACACTAAATTGCTAAAGAGTCTGGTTGTTCACAGAGCTCTGTGTCCAAGCACATTAAGAGAGAGGTGAAGGGAAGAAAACAATGTGGTAGAAAAAAGTGTACAAGCAATAGGGATAACCTGGAGAGGATTGTGAAACAATACTAATTTCAAAATGTGGGGGAGATTTACAAAGAGTGGACTGCAGCTGGAGTCAGTGCTTCATGAACCACCAC
>NW_023619807.1:0-8252 GCF_014905685.2 Nematolebias whitei
TGTGTGGAGTGGCCCTTATGGCCATGAGGACCAGAGGGAGTTTCACGTCCCAGTCCTTGTGGTTTGCGGCTACGTATTTTTTCAAAATACTCACCACAGTCCTGTTTGCTCTCTCAACCTGGCCTGAAGCCTGTGGGTGGTAGCCAATATGGAAGTTGGCTTTGACGCCTAGCGTCTTCCACAGTTCCTTCATTACTTCACCTGTGAAGTGTGTACCTTGGTCTGAGTTCACCCTAAGGGGAAGTCCAAACCTTGAAAATACATGATTCATTAATAACATAGCAGTGGTTTGTGCTGTGTCATTAGGGGCTGGTAGACATTCTACCCATTTGGTAAACGCGCAGGTTACCGTGAGAAAATATTTATTTCCTCTAGAGGTCTTAGTGAGTGGTCCGACCCAGTCAATCTGGAGGTCCGACCATGGAAATGCAATGCCTCTACTATGCAGTGGTGCTCTGTGAAGTGGTCTGGATGGTTGAAACTGGCCACAGATCAGGCACCCTTTTATGTAGTCCTTGACATCCTTTTTCATTCCAGGCCAATAAGCAATCTGTTTTAATGCTTTCAGCGTGGCATTGTCACCCTTATGTCCTGCGGACGGAAGGTCGTGTGCATGGACTAACATTACCCCCCTGTGGTCATGGGGGACCACGAACACAGGTGAGGACGTCCGTCCATGAGCAAAAGTTAGGATGCCCTTAAGTAGTTTTAGCTGTTTGCGCAGCTGAAAGAGGACTTTAAGGTCTGGATTGGAATCCAGCTCGCTTTTCGATGGAGTGTATCCGTCTGGGTCAGTCAGATACAGCATCATCGAGTTAATTGCAGGATCCAACTTCTGAAGTTGGATGATGTCTGGGTCAGTCTGCATTGGGCGCACAGAAACTGTGTTATCAGCAGGTTTAGCTGCTGCTTGTGCGCGTGTGACTGCCATTACCTCAGTTGTAGCTTGTGACGACTGAGTGTTGAGTAGCCAGGAGGGGTCAAAGGACCACGTGGGTCCGTCAACGGCTCCTTCTTTGGCTAGGGAGTCTGCAAGGTCATTGTAGTACTTGTCATCGCCTGGGACTCTGGAGTGTCCTGGAACTTTCTTCCAGAAGATCTGTAGATCATGTGATGTCACCAAGTGATCACATGTCATGAAAAGCTCTTTGTGTTTTACCACCTTTTTGTTGCTTGTGAGAAAACCGTTCTGTTTCCACAGAGCGAGATGACACAAGAAACTCAGTCGAGCATAGTTAGAGTCAGTGCAGATGACTAGCGTCTGGATGGAGCGTTCCACTGCCACCTGTAGGCCTATTAGGATTGCAGCTATCTCAGCGTACTGAGAAGACTGAGAGCCCAATTTATAGCCAAATGTGACCTGTTCCAGGTCTTGGAGGAGAACTCCTCCAACACCTGCTTTGCAGATTTTCTCGTGGTGGAATGAGCATCCATCCACGTACAATGTCGCCATATCTTTACAGATATTGCCATCAAAGAAGTGGTGATTTGGGTCCTCAGCAGCTGAGGGTTTACTCACAACCGGCTGTTGGGTGGCTGGTACATCCTGTGTACATTCTTGGCAGGCTGCCAAATCAGTGCCCAAGTGCGACTTCTTATTTTGACCGTAGCGGATGTCTAGGTTAAAACTTTGAAGTGCCATAAGCCAGGTTGCAACACGTGAGTTTGTCACCACACCATCTCTGATGCGTTGGCTGTTCAGAAACGTTACTGGCTGGTGTTGTGTCTCAACAATGATCCTCTGTCCACCAATATAGCAGGAGAAATGTTTCACTGCCCACACAGTGGTCAATAGAGCCTTCTCACAGTCTGAATACCGTAATTCAGGGCCTGCCATTGTTTTGCTGGCGTAGGCCACAACACGCTTGTCTTTGTCGTGTATTTGGTACAGACCCGCACTCATGCAGTGAGGTGAGAAGCCCACTTCCAAGTAGAACTCTTTGTTGTAGTCTGGGTAGACTAGACATGGGGCTAACTTGAGCCTGTCTTTGAGAGCGTTCATTGCCTGCTGCTGTGTATCAGTCCAGACAAAAGGAACGTCTTTCTTTAAGAGTTCAGTCAGTGGTTTTGCGAGATCCGCATAATGCTCTATGAACTGGCGAGAGTAATTACACACTCCCAAGAAACTCTGTAGTTCCTTGAGATTGGTCGGGACTTTGAGGTTGTCTAGGCCTTGGGTGCGAGTCAACTGTGGTTGTATTCCGTCCGGACCTACTAGGAGGCCAACGTAATCCACCTTGGTTCTGCACCACTGGCATTTCGACAGTGAGATTTTAGCACCAGCAGTCGTTAGCTGATTGAGGACGTGGTCGATCTCAGCCAAATGAGAGTCCAGTGTTGGCTGCCTCAAAAGGATGTCGTCCACGTAGATCAGTGTCCCACGCTCGTGGGCGTCTGGACATGCTTTGTTCAAAAAGATGTTGAACTCTGCAGGTGAGTTAGCGTAGCCAAAGGGACACCTGGTAAAGGTGTATTGTCGGCTGCCAAAAGTGAAAGCTAGTTTGTGTTGGTCCTCGGCGCGCACAGGGATGGTCCAAAAACCAGAGGCGACGTCGAGGGTTGAGAAGTACTTACCGTCGGTGACCTTTGGCAGTTCCTGATGGAGCTGAGTCATTGGCCACCTGGATAAGGGTACTTGTTTATTTAGCTTCCTGTAATCTATGGTAAGTCTCCACTTACCATTTGGTTTTAAAACTGGCCATAGAGGCGCAGAGTAGGTGCTATTACATTGTCTGATTATACCTTTGACCAAAAGGTCATCAATGATCTCCTGGACAGGCTGGTGTGCCGCCAGAGGGATCTTGTATTGTCTGACAAATGTTGGCGGTGCGTTGGGTGGGGTTGGGATTCTCACTGCGTGGAGTGAGGTCAACCCGCAATCTGTTGAATCAGTTGCAAATGACTTTTCATATTTTAAAAGAACTTGGCGTAGTTTGTCTCTTTCTTCATCAGATGTCAGAGCGTCGGCTTGTGCGACCACCTGATCTATCTGTGATGAGACTGATAAGGGTTCTTGCTCCTTAGGGAGCTCCAACGAATCCCTTCCTGAGTCGTCGGGCCTGTCTACGGGTAAAACACCATAGGTTTGAGGTCCTTGGTCGACGTCATTGGTTGAGAAAAGAGCTATGGCCTGTGTTGGTTCCGTGAACCATACTGGCCCAGCTTCTTGACTCGGTACCAGGTTATCTGGGAGTCCTCCCAGAAATGGAATGCCTAGTTCAAAATCATGAAAGTCAGTTGAAATCAACCATCCTAGCATAGTCTTTTTTGGGATCAGCACCTCATCCATGCCAGTGTTACACACAGCAATAGATGTGGTCCTGGAGTCAAGACTCACCTGGTTCGTGGCTTCCACGGACAGTCCCAAGTTGAAAAATGCAGGAGAGGGTTGAAAATATGCCTGTTTATGGCTAATAGCTTGTCCAGCTATTATGTGGATTCGCACCATTAGGTTAATCACCTGTGGTGGTACTGTGGTGGTTTGGTTGCTAGCAACTTGGCAGGCCTCTGGAATGGTCTGCCCAGCCTTAAGGTTTGCTGTGTCTAGCACAGGCGCATCCTTTGTGGCTGGTTTTAGGGACCACAGCACCTTGTTGATGGTGTCCACATGGACACCTAACCTTACCAAAATGTCAGAGCCTATGTAGGATGCATGTGGTAAGTTTTGGATAACGAGAAACGGGTGAACCAGTTCTCGTTGATTCCAGTTCAGTTTTAGGTTAATGACTCCTTCTGCGGTCATTACCTGTGAACTATTGGGAACTAATGGAAAGCGGAAAGCTTTTTTAATTAGTTCTAGACCAACGTGTTTGTGAACCAAGGTTTCGTAGAAAGCTCGGTTAATTGCTGATTTATCTGTCCACAGAGACAGAACAGCATCGTTGGTGTGGGACCCTTGGATCTCTACACCCTTAACTACCAGTGGTAGGTAGTGTTTGGTGGACTCTGACTGCTCCAGCTCACAGAGGAGGCTGTCTTGTTGAGTCAGAGTTTGGATCACTTGGTGGGTCTCTTTGGTTTCACATGGTGTCAGAGGAGTACTCACCGGGCTCATGTCCTCGGCTGAGGAGTTCTTTGTGCCTTCCGCGGTACCTGCTGTTGGGCAGTCTGTGTCACACTCCGGAGGCGTATCGATTGGCAGTGGCTTGCTCACTGTTGTCCACATTGTTTGATCACCATAATCTATAATCGCGCCGAAGCGATTTATAAAATCCTGGCCAACCAAAAATGGGAATGAGTCAACACGAGACACGTGTACTGGGTGGTACAGCGTCATATTGCCAATCTGCATGTGAACCATTGCTATAGCTGTCAGGGTTGTTTTCTTTTCTGAGAGACCCTGCATTTCTATAGCACATTCAGAGAGAGGTATTATCCTGTTAACACTGGCAGCGGCCGTCCTCAGCTCCTCGAACAGTTTAGCTGACATGATTGTTATGTCTGCCCCACCGTCCAAGAGTGCTTCGTGTGTGAGGACGCCTTCGAGTGTTACTGACAGGTACGCCTTTTTGGCGACCCCCCTTCTGATAAAGTTACACAGAAACCTTTTGGTTTTTTTCTGACGCTTCTTCACGCGTTCAGCCTTATCTGTGTAATTGTGGTTTGCCTTAACCGTCAGCACAGCAGAAGCTGTTTCTGAGTGTTCAGCCTGCGATGACTCGTCATCGTTCGTGTGTGTGTTTACCCCTCCTTTCTCTGATGAGGGGTTGTTTGAGGCAACAACAGCAATGTCTTGGTGTGTTCCACCGACATCTGTTATGTTGTCATTCGCGCCCTCAGATGTAATAGGAATTACATTACTGCAAAGTGCTCCTGGTTGGGTTCCCGTGTCAGTGTGTTTCAAAGTTTCTAACAACCTGCGTAGTTTCTCTGTCTCTTCCGAGCTCAGAGGTGTAGGGCCTTGTTTCTGGAACTTTTGTGATTTTTTCGCCTCGGTTCGTTTCATCCGAGGTGGGGGACGGTCAGGTACGTCTTGCGGGGGTTCCTTTACGTACTGCCCCTGATGATATGGTTTCTCATATCGTTGCGTCCTGCGCCCACCCCTTTTTCGATAATCACTGTCTTCCTCTGAAAGAGGAGCCTTTTTGTCCCAGCGTGCACCTTCAGGACGCGGTTTGTTAGCTTGAACAGACTGTTTTCTCTCTTTCTTCTTAGGAGGAGGCGGCGAAGCACGTCGTCCTTCTAGTTCAAGAGGGAGGGGTTTAACCTTTACACTAGGAAACACTTCTATGGGCGTCTTAGCATGAGAACACGCTTCAAACACATTCACAGCACACTGCTTAATCTCACTGATGGATTTTTCTCCGAAATTTGCCATCATATGTACTGATTTTTTAAAATCAGAGTGGAGATTTTTGCTGAAAACAAACTTAAAACCATCATCTTCTTCCATTCCGGTCTCATTTCTGTTACCAAAATAAGCTTGGAAGATTCTTTTGTAATAAACTTTTGGATGTTCAGTTTTACCCTGCATGACCTTGTCTGCAGCTGGGAAACCAGCAGGTCCCGTGCAGGGGTCGTACTCTCTGATCAAAGCTTCACACAGAAGGTTGTAATCCCTCTTCGTTGCATCAGGTAGACGCTCGATGAAGGTGAACACCTCTCTGTCCGAAGTGAGCCGTATCAGACTGATCTTATCTTCTACCGTAGCATTAGGATAAGAGCCCAATCTGAACTCCAGATCTTTGAGATACGCTTTTGTTCCAGCTGATCCCATCGGTCCGGGAACGAAGCGTTGTACATATTTTGAGATCTTCTGCAAATCATCCATTGAAGGAGACTGTATCAACGGTCTAACTTGTGTGACTGGTGGTGCAGACTGGTCAAGGCCTGCCCCTACCACCCGAGATGGGGGTGGGGGTGACGGCATGGTGTATACCGATTCAGTGAGTTGATATCGGTGCAGGTCCATCCCCACCGCCCGAGATGGGGGTGGGGGTGACGTCATGGCGTTAGGAGGAAGAGGTGCATATCGGTGCAGGTCTGTCCCCACCGCCCGAGATAGGGGTGGAGGTGACTGCATGGCGTTAGGAGGAAGAGGTGCATACCGGTGCAGACCCGTCCTTATCCCCCGAGGCGGGGGTGTTGGAACGGGGCTAAGGTGAGGAGGTGCAACAGCATCTGTCTGGGGTGGTTGTGGCTGTTCGTCTCTGAGTCTCAGACCAGCCCGCCCCATTTCAGAAATCTGGCGTGTAGCTGTAGCTAGCTTCTCCTCACAAGCTGTCAGGTGCTCCTGTGATGTCTGATATTTACTCTGTAAATTCAGCCATTGTCGGAGAATAAGCTCCTTGTCTGCCTTGCAATCGTCCAGCTCCTTTAATGCGGCCTGCGACTGTGCTTGTAACATATTGTTATCTGCACACGCGGCTTGGTACGCTCGTTCCTTATCCGCAATCCTCTCCTCATATGATTGAGCCTGTTCTGACAGCTCAGTCTTTGAGAGGTCCCTATCAGTCTGAATTTGTTGTTTCAGCAACTCAGATTCATTTAACAATTCGTCACACCTCTCCTTTTCAGACTCATATCCGTTGAACAGCAAGCCATTTCGTTCAACCAGACGGTCCAATTCCGCCTTCAGAAGCAGAGAAATTTTTGCTAACCGTTCACGGCTTGATTTTGTGTCCTCCTTCACTTTAGCTGCTTCTGACAACCTCTGCAGTTCCTCACGTCTTTGATCGTCATCAAGGTCTTGCAATTGCTCTAATTGTTTATCAATAATTGAATTTGTTAAAATATGTAAAGCTGTCTGGACAGCATCTCCGGATTGTAAGGGGTCATTGTTTACCTCTTCGTCCGCCATTATCTGCTATTTAGAAATTAAATAGGAGATGTAAATGTTTAGGTGGTAAAAGAAAATCAGAAAAATCTCTTTTTCCTGATAAGTTTACTCTTATTTAGTGATTTATCAATTAAACGTGCGTTATCTTCTAGCAAATGAGTAAACTTTTTCCAACTTTGTGAATATCTGTAACTGTATCTTATTTAAAAGTTTCTAAATTTTTATTTTGTACCTTATTTCTCAAGGATTTATCAGTGAATAAAAATATGTTCGGTAAATGCTCTTTGCATAAATACCTTTATAACTTTTAAAATGCAAGATAACAGAGTTTATTCATCTTTGAGGAACGGTTATTTACTCAAAAATGCCTTTAAAAAGAAAACACGTTTAATTTCACTAAAATAACCTAAAAACGAATTGAAAACCTGTGATCTCACGTCTTCTCCAGAAGATGTCAGTACAACCTTAACAATTTTAACTCCGACACTGTTTGTGTTGTCCACTAGGGGAGCTATAACTTCCTGTGGCGTTCGGTTGACATCCTGTTGTTAGCCGCTTAGCTTAAAGTTAGCTTCGGCTAAACTCGGTTAAAATCAACGTTTCTGAACGAATTTTTTACACAAACGTGGCAAAATTTTAGCAATTAGACTTCGAAGAACTTAAACAGCGTTTCAGAACACAGCTTTAAAGCGCTTTTCAGCTTTAAAAAGCAGATTTTATTCCCTATGAAAACGAGTTTCCATTTCCGGGTCACGTGACTGAAATCACCAATGAAAAAGCAGCGCAGGGTTGAGAGGAAGTTACGTAGGCACGCATTCACCCTCCTCAGCAAATCAGAGCGCTCCACAACAGCAAATTCAACCAAACATAAAAGCGTACGCAGCAGCTAGCATGATAGATTTATCTGAACAAGTCCGTCACCTCTTTAGTCTCGTAAACCGTCAACATGCACTTTTTCTGTTAAAATTTGTAACGAATCAATTCTCTGAGCTGCACGGAGACGGCGCTCCGTGACAAAAACGTTTTTCTAGCTATTTAAACAACTCGTCCGAATTTTTCCAGAACCGAGCCGGTCCAGAACCGAACCTCCCGTCCGTTTGGACCTCAGTTTAAACAGAATGCAGCGTTTTTCACAGCTCATCAGCTTTTAGTTAACATAACAGGCGTACAATGTCAGCTTTCACAAGACTCAACGACACAATTTCAGCTTCTAACATCACTAGCCCAACGCTTAGAACATGCAGCGTTTTAGACTTCAAAGGGCGCAGCTCCAGCTGCGTTTCAGCACAGCTGACAAACTGTTACTTTTTATATACATGCCAACACGTAAAATCAATGTTTACACGGTTACAGTCCATTTATGAGCACGTGACGGGCCACCAATATGTAGATGAACAGATACTCGGATATATTCATCATTTAACACAGATTCCTCATTTTTCTGGACTGAATAAAACGTGCATTGAATTTAAGG
>NW_023619808.1:0-8251 GCF_014905685.2 Nematolebias whitei
CTCCATCTCCTGTTTAATTACAGCTCGTACACATGATGTACCCTCTTCCCTTGAGATTCAAACCATCCTCTATTCCAGAGGTCACTGCCTCCTTCCTATTATACAGAAAATTGTTTTTAAACCTTGTGTCTGCTCCTATCTCCGTGTCTGTCTGGCCTCAGACGGCTATCAGCAAATTTTTGGAAGATTTTCAGCTATCCCTGTTCCCATATCAGATACCATTTAGCTGTTACACGCCAATATCAGCTATCTTCTTAAATTAATCCAACTTTCACAGCCTAAATCATGAAAAATCAAGCTCTCCCCCCTTAATTTTGGTACATAAAGCTTATTTCTGCATGTTTTAGCTAGTGGCCCCCGATCTCAAACTAATTGCCTCTTTTTCGTTTTGATACTTCCTATAAGTCGTGCAATTTGCCTCTGATATGATCCTGTAGATTTTTCACAGGCTTCACCTGTACCACATTTATGAGTCCCGCACCTGATAACAACATTCACACACCCAGGCATTTAAATATGTTATTTCCATCCACTTCTGGCCGCAGTTTGTAATGAAACAAATACAAGCCTGGTATGCAACAACCCAGTGTCCAGACTAGTCCTTGCCTTATACAACAGCGCCCCCTTCCGGTCAGGATACGGAAGCACCGATCACACAAGACACCTCTGACGCAGAAAGGAAGACAAACCAAAACACGCGTAAACCTTCACCTCCTCGTGTTTGGAACAAAGAAACGCTCCCTTCCCCCCACACGAGTGCTTTACCACACACACACACACACACACACACACACACACACACACAGAAAAAAAAAAAGAGAAAAGCAACCGTTCGCTTCGCCCCCACACACAGCTCACTCCCCCTCTCTTTCCTTCTCTCTTTTGTTACGTCTCTCTCAACGTGTCCGGCCTTGAAGCCGTTACACAACATAGAAAACACGGCGCAAACAAAAGTTACACACAACGTCCTAAAACTAATGCGATCCCTGATCACATGAAATTTGGTAAAACTAAGTCCCCGACTATTCACGTTCCCCCTTGAACTAAATTATGATTGCCGTCTCTTTAGTGGACAGTCAACACCCACGACGCAGACACGGACGTAGCTGCGGGTCCCCGACCCGGTCTCCGGCCCCCTCGTCAGAGGACCGTTTTGTGCGTCACTACCGCTGAAAAGAGGGAAAACGTGTCGCTCACGTGTCCGACGTGAACTCCCGGCAGGCCGTCTCGCCCTCCTCCGGCCACAAGTGAAACTTGTGAAACTAACTAAACACTACCTAAACGTAAAAGAAAGCGTTCTGCGCTTAAACTGTCTGAATATCGTAACCCACCTCGTCAGAATTACACGAATCACCGGAAGTTAGCTTAAATAAAACCATCTTTATTTTCCGGAGATGGCTGCATGCACATGAACAGAGGAATTTGAATTTAGTTTTAATTTGGTTTACGGACAAATAGCCAGAAACTCCGGACCTTAAGGTCCAAACAGTTAACCAGTTTACCTGAAAGTAATGGGCCCAGTTCCTCTCTCTGTGTGTGCACCGCAAGCCACCTCGATCCAATTCAGTCTAGGCCTCGCCTCGCTGCACATCGGGTCACCATTCTGTCGTGGTTGGCTACCACGTCGTGTTCAACACAGCTGAGACGTCGCCCTCTGTATAAAAGATTTATTTGACAAAACATGGGTTACAGATATTCAGAGACAAACAATTACATTAATAAGATATATGCATATAAATGGAGCATTAAGAACGAACCGTCGCCGCGCGGTCCTACCGGAAATGTTCGGTGGGCGTGTGTCATTTCCGGCCTTTTATCCCCGTTTGAGAAGGCTAGCTTCCTGATTGGTTCAGCTTCTGTCGCTATGGTTACGACTCTTAGCCCGCCCCCTCAAGGACGTTGACGTCTATATTTCAGATAAGTTTTGGTACACCGAAATCGGCTTTTGTTTAAAGTTTAACTTGCTATTATACTTTAGGGATACAAAATGATTTGTGTCTAAATTGTCTATACGTAATAATTAATAACTATTAATTATTACCTACCTCATGGGTGTTAATTCAATATCTGTTGAAGGCCTGGTGATTGTTTTTTAAGGCAGATTCATCTTAGTTTCTTTGTCTGCGTTTAAACTGTTAACACTGTTTGTTTAACGTGATTATACCTTCGTGATACCAACTGATTAGAAATCAAGTTGTTTATTTCTAGGAATAATTAATAACTTAATTATTATTATCTAACTCATGTTTGTGTTTTTTATTTGGATCATTTTTATACTTTTAATTTGATTTTACTTCGTCAAACTATATTGTCTAAATTAAAGAGATGTGTTCTAGCTTTATTTATGTTCTCTAATCTGTTCTGAAAGGTTCTGAAAGGCCTGATTTGATTGCTTGTAATCTATCAAATGTGAACTTGTAAAATTATCCTTAGTTCCTATGAGATTATATTTAAAGGTCAACTAGTTAGAATTAGCAAACATTTTCTATAAACATAGTTCAACCCTGGAAGAAAGACACGCACACACTTTATATGACAATTGTTGTGAAATAAAATATATTTGTGTGCTTATTTCTTTAGTTTTATGTATTGGTGAAACTTATTTACTCTTCAACAAAATCTGTGTATAGCTGAAGAAGACAGGCATTTTCTGTCATCAGATCCTTTGTTTAAACTCAGCAGAAAATTGAGCACGATAGGGGGAGGTGAACAGAACTTTCTTGTTGATGTTATAGAGGTCTCACCCTCTGATTGGTTTAGAAAGCTGCGTTGCTATGGATACGAGGTTTTACGGCCGGCCAGGACTAATGGATACATTCCAGATGATAAGTTATATGACAGCTTGACCTCATATACAAACATGAAGAGTTTTCCTTAAAGCCTGTTGAGGCAGGGATGATGTTCTGATCAATGTTTAGTCTAATTGTTAGATTAAAATAACTAATACTTTGCAATCTAATGTTAGTTTAATATTTCTGATGTATTAGTATGAAAATTAGAGGTTGCAAGGAGTAGTTAGTGTATTTTGAGGAATAGGACAGATTGAACTTTCTTTGTTCTGATTATCTGAAACTGTTCAATAGGATGCTGCAGTCAAGAGTTATTTAGTGAGTTTTATTGTCTGCATTAAACATGGTTTAACACTCTGGTGAAGTTTGCTTCAGTTTTCATATATATAAAGTAAGTATCTAGGATGAACATTTTTAATTAGATAAAAGTTGTGATTATATAGTTGAAGAAAGACATGCACACTTAATAAAAACGACATTGATATGTTTCATAAGAAAATATGAAACTCCAACAACACTTAGAAGAAAAACTGTGAAAGTTAGACAAAGGAACATTTTGGGGGAGGTTGTAAGTTCTGTGTTGCTCCAAACGGGGCAGAACCACAGCCAGGTTATAAAAGCATGAAGCATCTCCCCCCTCGGCAGAGAAACAGAACCGCCCAGAGCAGATCAGAACCATGCAGCACGAGCTGCACAACTGTGCAGGTCGTATTGGTCAGAATGAATGCGAATTCATTCAATCCATATACTTCATCACTTTTATTTTATTTTTGCAATAATTACTAACCAAAATTGTATTCCTAAAAATGTATCTTGTGACTATTATCTATTAAATATACGTGTGAACTTAAAATAGCGACTCTGTCCTATTTTTAGTGTAACTTAGTTTTTCCTTCCTTGTTCCTGTACAACAAGCCATAACAACGAACTCGGGCGGAGCGAAGACGCAAATCAACACATGACATTTGAGTGCTTGATAGGAATTATAAAAAGGTATAAAATATTAAATCCAACATTCCCTCTTTTGAACTCCCATATTCATGGGAGTTCACCCCTTTTATGGATTTGTCAATATGGAAGTGACAACCCAAACACTGCACTCTCCAGGGGTCCTGGACCAGACCCCTGATCCAACACCTGTGAAAAGTACCAAACACATAAGCCTCTATAAAAATACAAAAAGCGGCAACCTAGTAAAAGAGAAATAAGTAAAACTCTAATTTAAACCACCTTTAAAATACCTCGTGGTATTTTAGAATGATTAAATGCCCAATTGAATAGAGTAAAATATTTGAATAGTTAAGGTAAATGAATAGTTAAGTGAATAGTTAAGTTAAGTGAATAGTTAAGTTAAGTGAATAGTTAAGTGAATAGTTAAGTTAAGTGAATAGTTAAGTTAAGTGAATAGTTAAGTGAATAGTTAAGTTAAGTGAATAGTTAAGTTAAGTGAATAGTTAAGTTTCCAATTGAATCCACAACCCTTCTCTGGTTGTTTTTCAGAATGACTGAAAGGTAAGACAAGACACTCATATTAAACAGGAAAAGCCAACACCCTCAATTTAAACAGTTCTATCTAGCAGGTCTTCAGTTCTTGAGCTTGCGGTGGGAGGCCTTGTTCATCCACAAGGGTCCTTTGGTGCTCGGCGGGATTCGGCCCGCGGAGATATCTTCATGTAAAGTCCTCAGAACCTTATCAGTCTGATTAAACATTCTAAATGACGTGTGTGTATTGGGACAAAACTAAAATCAGTTTGACGCGTCTTCTGTTCTTCACGGTCAGGGCTGGTAATCTTCCGTCCTTACCCGATCCACCCGACCGACTTCAGACAGAGCGAAGACTCCTTCTCTTACGCTTGCTACTGCGTTTTTCCAACCTGAACAAAGGGGCAAAGAATGAGCTCCCACGAAGGTCCTGTTACTTCCTCCAGGTGTAGTGGGGAGCTGTCTTCAGACCACCCTGCATCTGTCCAGCGATCGATTCCTCTCCTCTGCAGGGGTGCACTGGTGGGGTCGTACAGGTGTCACTCTCCTTCTGGGGACCGATGGCGTGTGATGTTCTGTCCACCACCTGGTGGCGTCCTGTCCCTCTTTTCAGCAGGACCCAGTCCGATGTGAGTCTGTCTCCTCAGTCAGATTCTCCCTCCTGGTGAGAAAAGCTGGACACCAAAGCTTGCGAATTGTTAAGCACCCTGCATGGCCTTTTGATTCTCTTATCTGTGGGATCCATGACCCATTTGTGGGCCTGGAAAAATGACTGTGGTTACGTCCTAGTGAGTAAAATTTGTTCCTTAATTATGGGACACCCTGATGGTCATTATTGCTACTGCTAGTTTGAACTCTTACACTGTAATGTTATAATAAAACAGAACTTGAAACTGAAATGAGGTACATACTGGACTTCTCCAGGGATACCTGTGTTCTCTCGTCTCTTCTTTCATCCTTCAAAGCCTTTGACGTCAACCAGTCTACCTACAATTAAAATTAAACATACACACCACAACAACAATAAACAATCCCCCACGCCGGCCCCCCCTCCTCCTGGAGCCTGTGGAAGTAACTTCATTAAATCGCTTGCGCCAACAGCATCAATCAAAATACAATATAAACTTAAAAGTTTAACCAACTGACATACAACACTGTGAGAGAAAAAAATAATTTAATCTTCCATCCAGGTACCTGTCTGTGCTAGAGAAGGGAAGAAATAGCAAGGAAGAAAAAGAGAGAAAGAGAACGAGGGAAAAAAAATTGGTTAAAATCCTTTGTTCATGGAACCTTTTATTATTAGCCCAATTAAACTATAAGTCCAGTCCAGTCAAGTCAGTTGTGTTTAAAATTATCGAACCACCCCATTTCCCTTAAGCTTTGCTTAAATCCACTTCAGGCTAGGGGCGTCCCCCTTTCTGGAATCTGTACACATTACAACAAAGAAGGAAAAAAAAATACTGTTGTTAAACCGATATATACAATATACAAGTGCAATGTCGTTTTGTAGGCTTCTGATTTATTCATTTCCAAATGTCAATGTGATTATCCTACATGATCCTTTAATCGCTTCAGACTTACTATTTGTTTTTTTTTTATTATAAAACCCTAAGAAGTTATTTTTGTATATTTTGTAATGATCTAATCATTGTATGAACTGTTCCCTGTTAAGAGCAGCCTTCACCTACCCCCCTTTGAAAGAGTTTTCTATTTAAAATATGAAATATTACCTTCTGTAATCCACTAACACCCAGTTTGAGTATTAGTTCCAGAACTATAAAATATGGTGTAGTTTTAAACTTTCCACTACTGTTATTCAACCCAGGTTTTGCAAACAAATAGCCAAATACAACACAAGCTCTCCTATAATTTAGCAAAGAGTTAACCATTAAATAAATTTCATCTCTTGTACCAAACCAGACCCACCACATGTGCTCCTTCAAGGCAAAGACAATCATTCAGTATTATTTTAGAAAACATTAGTGAACTTCATCCAAATCAGGTCTCAGGTCCAGGTTTCTCTTGAATGAGATTTCCTGACCTGTATAAACGGAAAGTTAAAAATCAATATTTTGCTCAGGGGTGTGGAGCATTAGAGGTAATAAAACAATTTTCATCTCAGAGCAGTTGGAGAAGGTTGAATCATCCAGCCCTCCCACATCAGTACTTCTGTGTCATGTTGTGTCACTTGTCTTAAAATGAGTCTATGTGAGTGATTATTATCAAAGCCAACTGTAGTTTTGATCACGACCCCAAAGCACGTAGGTGACAATCACAGACCAAATGTGGGGTTGACACATCCGTCCGGCTGCAATTAATGTTAGTGACCTTGGACAGAGTGACCACCAGCTCTTCTTTCAGCCTTTCAGTCCCCAGTTTCGTCTCCCTTTGTCTGGAGACCAGTTCAGCTTTGTGTAGCAGTTCATCTCAGCACACAGCAAGACTTGACTGGATGTCCTCGCTGTGGACAAACTCCAGGACCCCCTCTGGACAGTTAATTCAGTTTGCTGTTGGACTGTTAGATCTTTGAAAAGTCACTTTAATTGGCTGAAAAGTTCTTTGTTGTTGTGTCAGTGGTGCTTGGCTGACAACTTCTTTGAACCGTCCCATTGGTCAGTTTCACAGACCCAACTTCAGCGCCCACCTGAACACCTCTGGTTTCCGATCCAGCCCCCGGCACTCGAGAGTCCTGATCAAAACTCAGATGGATGCTGTATGCATTTGAATGCTACCTTCTGTGTTTTGTGGGCCTAGTTAGACTCATCTTCCCACTCCAAAGTTCTGTCATCTCCGGCTGCAGAGAAGGAAAAATAAACCATCCAATTATTAAAATCAGATCCAACATTCATCTGTTATCCACATTAATCGTTAGTTAGCAAGTTTTACACTGGAACCGCAGCGTTTACCCCCAACGGAGTCATTCTGGTGTCCTGGATTGTACAATAGATGTTTTAACCACTCAATTACATAAGAGTGAAAGCTTTCATTAAACACTACACAAACCAATTCTTTACGCCTACTGCATAAAATATTCCCTTCAAAACAATGTCTCCCATCTTGTAGAATATGTGTTTTGACATATCACTTGACAGTGAAGTCCACTCTCAGGGCCACATTATCGTCCAGACCTTGTAATTTTAGGCAGCATGATATGTAATCACTTATTATTATATAACAAATCTGCAAATCATCTCCTCTCATAACTGCTTTTTCACTGTATCACAAACAAAATACTTTTAATACAAATCAATTAAGACTATATATACCCTTCAAGACATCACAGAGTCCATGATCACTGCACAAAAACGTGTACATGCCCTTTGTTCACAAAGTACAACATCTTAAACTCACCATGTACACCTCTCTGTCGTCCTTCTGTACTCCTAGGACCTGTGTGAAGTCTCAAGTCATAAAGTTAAAGTCATGCCATTTACCCACTAGAATTGTTGTTGTCCCATAAATAACCTAGTATCAACAGCTCTTAGAAGGAAACAGCTCCTACACGCTAAACATTTCCAATATGTGACAACTCATGTGGACTGATTAATTTAACTCAAGTATTTCAATTTGAGTTTAGTTAAGGCTGATTATTTTAATCTAAGTTTTTCAATTTGAGTTTAGTTAAGGCTGATTAATTTAATCCAAGTACTCCAATTTGAGTTCAGTTAAGACTGATTAATTTAATCTAAGTTTTTCAATTTGAGTCCGGTAAGATTTTCTTTGACCAGAATAAAATTCTTTATTTTACAAGTGTCAAGGATTTTGTCTATTACTTATTTTATTCTGTTGTTTTTCAGTTGAGTTTAAAACCTGAGTTTATTGTCAATTCCAAGAAGAAAGTTAATCTAATTTGTTCACCACCAAGACCACCCCTACACTATTTCTCTTCCACTCGGTCGCTTTGACATCTCAACCCTCTACCGTCTAATCTGACTCCATCTCCTGTTTAATTACAGCTCGTACACATGATGTACCCTCTT
>NW_023619809.1:0-8239 GCF_014905685.2 Nematolebias whitei
AACACACCATCCCCACTGTCAAACATGGTGGTGGCAGCATCATGGTTTGGGCTTGCTTTTCGTCAGCAGGGACAGAGAAGATGGTCAGAATTGATGGTAAGATGGATGGAGCCAAATACAGGACCATTCTGGAAGAAAACCTGTTTGAGTCTGCAAGAGACCTGAGACTGGGACGGAGATTTATCTTCCAACAAGACAATGATCCAAAACATTGGTTACGTATTGTAACCCCAGATTCTATGAGTATAGGCACAGCCCTTTAAGCTATCGCTAGTGGGATTAGGATTTTTTACCTGGATTATTGAGCATGGACTTACTTCTATCGCTAGTGGTTTCATCCCGTCGCGCAGCGCAGCACTGAAAACTTTACTCTACTCCCACCTACTGTGTGGGTCTCATCCCCGGTCCGTATAAATTATGTTGAGACCGGGTAATCAGCTCCCAAATAGCTTTTTTCTTCAGCCATTTAGGAATCAGTGAGGCCCAGAGCTTAAAGGGCTGCACCTATAGTCATAGAATCAGGGGTTACAATACATAACCAACGTTCTATTTCGTATAGGCTCCGCCCTTTAAGCTATCACTAGTGGGTTAAAGGCGAAGCAGGATGTAGTCTATGCCTCACTGGGTCCATTCAGACACAACATGAAGTACTTGCTTGCACAACAAAACATTTCATCACTCAGCCTTCTGTGTGCGTTATTACGCGCTGCATAATCGCGTGCTCCATGCGCAGGAGGGCACCGGAGAAAAGATCTCTGGTTAGGAAAAAGACTGAGATAGCAGACCTGCTGCTGTGAATAAGAACAATAGAGGATACGAATTGTAACAGTGTAATGATGAACAGAGCAGACCAACAGCTCCTCAGGATGAACCGATTAATAACGATAAAATCAGCAGTCATGAACTTGCGACTGATAATAAATATCTCACACTGCGACTGCATGCAGGCAGGTGTGAGCTCAAAAGTGAGGCTCCATGAAACAAATAATAATCATTCTGTCAGAACACTGAGAACGGAATGGGTCATGGAGAAAGTAGAAACATCACGTAGATAAAAAATGAATAATTGAACATGGCGATGATCCGGCAGCCGCCATACAAAAATCCTCTACCATCATCCCTCCCTGCAGAGCCATGAAGGATGAAAACCCTCTGCAAGAATGTGCTGAGATTCTCTGGAGGATCCAGTCCAGATGAACTGTAAACTTCAGAAATAGCCTCACACAACCAGTGTGAGAGTCTGCGGCAGCGGAACCATGATGTGGGCCGCTGACATCATCCCAGGCGTCGCATGACAGGCAGACTGTCACTATGCTGCAGGGTTTGACACGGCGGAGCTGGGTTTGACACGGCGGAGCTGGGTTTGACACGGCGGAGTTGAGCTGACATATCTTCGGCTCTCAGCTGTGATAAATGGCTCTCATTGTAGTTGAGTTTAGCTCCACTTTCAGATAAACAATCATCTGGGACAGACGAACTGAATTTTTTCCCAGTTTGTAGAAATCCCAGGTTTAGCAGGTGCAACACTAGCGTTTTGGTCTGTGCGACAGCTTTCTAACTGGACCGAGCTAATAAGAGCAGATCGTCCAGATAAAAAGATTTCTCATTCCTGCCATGTGTAATGACTGCAGTGCCGTCTCCACGCATTTCGAGAACGTGCGTGGGGTGTTTCAGAATGATGGAAATGTGAAAATATGCGCTCTTCAGATCTATGGAGGTGAAAACTAGTTGTTCTGGTGAAGTTCTCCAACAGCTGTTTGTCAGCATGTAGAATTGTCTCCCCATGATCGAATTGCTGAACATGAACAGGTCGAGAATGGTCTCATCCCTCCAGTTTTTTATCAGAACCAGGAAGTAGTGGGAGGAAAAAACCCCGTATTTTCCTCTACTTTGGGAACTCTGGAAATCAAGTTTTTCGTCAGAAATTCCTGAACTTCTGATTGGAGAGACGAGCTCTGTTCTGGAGAAGACAGAACCGTCTCTATACTCCCTCTGAACGGTGGGGGTTGAGCTGCGAACTGCAGCGTGTAACCCCTTCTGATCAGACGGTCCATCCATCTGTCCAGGGAACACACTCTGTGCCACTCTGAGTAGCGCTCGAAGAGCAGGCACGCATTTGTGTTGTGTCATGTTTCTCATGAACGTCAACCAGACTAAAAAATCTTTACTGCTATCACCCGCTCCGGAGATTCTCTGGGGAAACCCAAGGGGGGCTACAACATAAAAAAGGGCTGTATGCGTGCCTCTGTGCTGAGCCCAGGCTGCGGTCTCACATAGAGCTGAGAAGAGCCGGTGCGCACCGAGAGGAGGCGTGGGGGGGAGGGGCAATTTTTCAGCCTAACTGAAAAATGTTAGGCTTAAAGTAGTTTTCACACCTGATAGTCCTGTAGACTTGGTTCGGTTGGGGACCAATATTCATAACATTTTGTTTTCATTTGAGCTGTTGCATTTGCATTCACACTGCACTGTGCAGTCGAGCCAACCTGTTTGAACCAACCTGTTCCTCCACTCGCCTGTGGGGGCGCTGCACCAAGAACTACTGAAAGAAACGACGCAAGATAAGAGAAATGCGTGTTTGTTTGCCCTTTGCTGTACTACATTCACACTGCACTCGAACCACGCAGGAGTTTTCTACCGGACCAAGACCTAGGTTTTAGCCCGGGCCAGAGTTTGCCTTTTTGTTCCGTGACAGAGTTCGATGGTGAGTTCACACCTCCCCAAACGATCCAGACTTCCTAGGAAAACAAGCTAGAGTTCGATTAAAGCGGACTAAACTGCTGGTGTTAATGCACCCTAAGACTTTCCTTTTTGCTAAATCCTATAGTTGGGGTCGGCTTGGGTTTCTTGAGTTGTCCCTTAGTTATGCTGCTATAGGCTTAGACTGCTGGAGGACAAACTGACCACACTTTTCACTCTGCTACTGTCTTTACTTACTCTGCTCAACCTGTTTTGTATTTGTAATTATTTTTTCTATCCTTAACATGTTTTTGTCTTTCAGATATACCTGGACCTATATCTGGACCTGTCATTCTGTGTTCGTCTGTCTCTCCTTCCTGTCCTCTCAACCAGCCGGTCAAAGCAGATGGTCTCTTGTCCTGAGCTGGTTCTGCTGGAGGTTTCTTCCTGTTAAAGGGAGTTTTTCTTTCCACTGTCTCCACTGTTCTTGCTCAGGATGGGAGACTGCAACGAAGCCAAGATTCATCTTGTCTGCTGGATTCCTTAGATAGAGAACTTTACTAATTGGCTTTTATGTGAATGTTCCTGTAAAGTGCCTGAGACAACTTTGTTGTGATTTGGCGCTATATAAATAAACTGAATTAAATTGAATTGTAGAGATCTAGTAGAGTGCTGTATGAATGGGTAAATGAGGCACAGATTGTAGTGTAAAGAGCTTTGAGTATCTGGATAAGATCGAAAGGCACTATATAAGTACAGGCCATTTACCATTTAATTTCCTAGCTAATTTGACAGAAATTCTGTTACCTCAAGACTGAGTTTTTATTTATTTATTTTATGTTTATGTTCCTTTTCTTCATCTTCTGTCGTCGTGCCGACAATTCAGACCAGTGCTGTTGTTTTGACAGAAAGTTTTGTGTTGCATTTGTGATTACCGGTTTAGTCAAACAGAAGGTAATGAGCTGTGTGATTTGGTTTTCTCTAAACCGAAATCTCAAGGCTTCCATCTCTTTCCATGTTCACCAAACAGTTTATAAAACACAGCTTATTGTCATAAGCATCCTCTCTGGTGAACCTTGTGTCAGCCGAATTGATGCGTCTGTTGAAATCTACTTCTTGGATTTAGATTCTAACCCAAGTTTCAGGTTCAGGTTCAGGTTTGGTTTATTTGTCATATGCAAATCAACACAAAGTCAACAATGCAATGAAATGCTGAGGACGAGAAGAACCGTTTCAACTTGCCAAAAAAACAACAACAATAACTAGGAATACCAAAGCATGCAGCAAAAATACAAAAACAAGTTACAAAAGTGAAAAAGAAATGCATCTACAGTGTGGTTCAAGTATCATTGTACAAGTATCTTTCATATATCTGAAGCTTTAGCACTGCGTTGTTCCTTCATAGGAGTTGAGAGCTCTCTTTCACACCTCCTCCATGCAATAATTGACCCCAACAGGTGATACTGGAACTTTCATAGCCCATTTGTACTTTTGCCAATATTAACTGTTGTAATGAAAATAAGTGGCAGTGTTAGGTATAGCTCTGGTCTGGAGCATGATTGTTCCTGTTGTTCAGAGCTTCATCTTCACACCTCAGACTGTGTTGGCTAAATTTGTGGGTTCTGTAAGTGATGGGGGACAAACTGTTTATCAGTTGTTTGTTACAAAGCTGAAGCTGCTGCTGGTTGTTCTCTGTTACAATTCTTACGTCAAATGATAAAGTTAGTAGTAGTGGTCTGACAATATTCTAAGTCTGTTTTTAAAAAAATATATATTTTTTTTAGCAGACACCAGTCAGGATTACTTAATATACTGATGAAAGCTCATTAAATATTGGTTCAGCACAACTGTTTCAATTTTTTTCTTCTAATTTTTAGATCGTTTGAAGTATGAATCAAAGAAATCAAAGTCCAGTCATTTATCTGGTATGGATCCATCCACAGGTAGGTGTCCCTCCTGACACTTCCTCTGCCACACTGAGAGGACAGTATTATTAACTATTGTTTAGTGTAAAAACTGTCTTGTAAAATATAATGTAGTTTAAAGACATTGGTTTGTACTGACTAGGGGTGGGCGATATGTCTCAAATATATCGTGATATTTCAGTGCATTCTGACGATAATGATAAAATTTGTGATACAACCAAAAAAAAAAAAAAAAAACCCACAGAGATCATAGTTATTCATTTGACAAAATTAACTTAACATGTTGCTTTGCAGTATTATATATATATAAAAAAAAAACAAGGGTTCATTTTACTGAAATTATTTTATTTAGTAAAGTATTCAATCTCAAAGTATAAAAATAAAAAATAAAAATGATCCTTCTGTTATTTAGATTAAAAATGTCTGCACAAAATATAGATCAACTATCTATCACAAAAACTAAAGTGCAGGTGAAATTTCCTAAAATAACTAAATAAAATGAAGCTTAAGATCTTTTGAGCATAAATGTAACGTACAACAAAATATGTTTCTTTAAATGAGCTATAACTTCCAGAACTTGTAACAAGGTGATCATCTGACCTTGAAGCTTGTTGGTGTTTCAGCTTCTTCTGTTCCTGCAGGAATGATTCATTTCTGTGATGCTCTGTCTCTGATCACCTGACTCTGTTCTTGCTCCATGGACTGTGGAACTAAGAGAGTGTTGAGCTGCGCATGTTTGTACCGGCAGTTTAGAGTAGGGGGAGACGCAGCCGAGCTACACCCGCAACAAGTCTATTTTTGGGTTCTCTAGCTTTCGATTCACCGGCAGCTCACAGCGGGGTGGGGGGAGGAAGAGACATCTGAGCTGTCTTTACCTGCAGTTTAAAGCTGGGTGGAAAGACAGCTGAGACGCACGTTGTTTGTTTTTAGCATTTTAGCTAGCTAGTATTACGCGCAACTAATTAGTTACACCAGTACCTACAGGTGGAGGGGGGATGCACAGTTAAGCCCCCAGTATACTGCCGCGTACGTCCGTTCACGCGTACATACGTGTGTACTGTACACAGAGGGTTCAGACTTCATACTCCAGCGTACACCCCGAGCAGCTGCAGAGCAGCTTCACAGACGAGGGGCGTTTACCTTCGGGACAAATTGAGGTCGCCGATTGGTCATTTGCTGACACGCCTACTGGATTGATTGACAGGTCGGAAAAAATAAAAAAAACGAGCGCTGGCAGCCACAGCGGTGTTCTGTGTTCATATATTGTTAATAAAAAGATCTAAAAAAAAACAACAGTGAGTGCTGGCTCTACAGCCCACACATCAGAGCAGCCCACCAGGAAATCTCCAGACCCTCCCGCAGCCATACTGGACCTGAGTTTAATTCAGTCGTGACAAATTCCTCCATTTCTTACCATTTCAGTCATGGCATCAACGGAGGAGGAAGAGATCACTGCCTCTTGGCAAAAAAACAAAATAAAAGGCCAGATCAGAGATGAAGAAGGGGAATTTAATACATCGGTGTCGCATACAAAACAGTCCATCGCCGGGCAGTTTATTGTGCGACACCGCGTACGCGTATGCGGTCGTAAAAATTTGAGCTTTGCACAGACATGCCCTAGGGGGTATGCTCGTACCTCCGCGTACGTACGTGCGTACCTCTGCGTATGGACGTACGCGGCAGTATACTGGGGGCTTTAGGTTTGGTCGTTCGACACGCTCGGTTCTGTTAACAGGGCGGGGTGCCCTGGCATATTACGTCATGAAATTAGCATATCATAATATCATTTAATTTCCGGGCAAGGTTTTTTTTTTTACTGGTTTTATCGTGATCGATATGATCTGGCCCAGGCCCTAGTACTGAGGACTGGTCTGTTTGTATTTAACATTCACTGTAATATCTGTTAGCTGTGTTAGTTTTGTTACTGATTTTACACAATAATTATTAATGTTTGATATGTATAAGTACTTCACTGTGACGGTTCTGTTGTTTGTGTACAGGAGATCAGTACTCTGCAGCTTCAGTGGAGACTGCTTCAGATGATGCTCTGTTCAGAGTCAAACTCAGTCACATGGGCAAATGTAAGTCTGATTCAAATTAGTACTGATTTAAATAATTAACCCTGGCCTTTAAACTCATTGTCTTCTGTAGATACAGTCTAATTTGTCTCATTTCCCCCAGCAACAAGAAAGAAACTGTTTGAAATTGCCAGATCATTTTTTGAGAGGACAAAAAGAAGAAAGTCAAAAAGGATGCTCATGAAGTTACATTCATATCCTTTATATAAATTTCAAGGTTCAAGGTTCTTTATTGTCATTCACATCACATGTGGTACATGAGGTGGAACAAAATTATGTACTCAAGGTCACAGTTACACTCAAAAATAGCAAAAGTATAAAAAAACAGTATATAACGATCTAAGATGTATGCTACACTATAATAATGTAATATAACACGGCGCATTACAACAGCCAGAACATGAGTCTGTTGTGAGCAGATGGGTATGAATACAGCAGGTTAAATGCATGAAATCGGAAATCAAATTTGTTTGTTTGGCTTTGATTGAGGGACAGCTGATTCATTATAGGTGGTGTGATTTCTAGCTTTCCCACATTTTAAGCTTTTTTTGGGGGGGAGGGCATACTAAAGCCTACCGTACTTGCCGTCGTACATGTCGCATCGCCCTATAAGTCACATCAGTCCAAATATGTCTAATAAAGTGAAAAAAAAAAACTATTACGTCACTTCGCCATATACGTCGCATCTATTATGCATCATCGCTGACGCATTGCATTTGTTTTGTGTCATCGCTGACAACCCAGAAACGTGGGCCAGTGTTGTGCCAAAAATCAAATAATAGGGTGGTGAGCTTAGAATAGAGTTCTATAAAAGGACACCATCCTTATTGTAAGAAGTTCTTGGAACAGACCATTCCTAGAAGTTGGCTGGCATGACAGTTTAAAGAACCGATTAGAAGGTTACAGCAGATGGTTGCACTCTAAAGGCAATACTTTAGAACATGTTCAGACTGGTCTGAACCAGTTTAAGGCTGAGCTCAGCTATTAAAACATTTCACAGCCTCAGAACTAGGCTTAATAGTACGGGGAGTTGGAGAAGACACAGGACGTTATTAGACTTGCTTGTAAGGTTATTGAAGAAAGATTTGGACATCCCAAAAAGAATTCCTTTTCAGTCAAGATAGGAGCATCGCTTTTTTGTTTCAGCCCGGGATAAAGCCAAACCAGATCTTCTTCAAAACAGGACAGCTTTGTGAGCTTGGGGCACACTTTTCCAGGGCTCTAAAGGGATCTCACTTGCCTTTAACCAAAGATTTCTTCAGAGACGGAAGAAAATATTGTAAGAGATGCCCTGCTTTACAGTTCTTCTAAATATTTTATACAAAATAATAACAGTTAAACCAACAATCAAGGTAATCAGATTAATATTATCAACACTCTGGGACCTCTGTTCTGAAGCCATCCATACAATTCAATTCAGTTTATTTATATAGCGCCAAATCACAACAAAGTTGTCTCAGGGCACTTTACCGAAACATTCACATACATAAAAGCCGATTAGTAAAGTTCTCTATCTAAGAAATCCAGCAGACAAGTTGAATCTTGGCTTTGTTGCAGTTT
>NW_023619810.1:0-8239 GCF_014905685.2 Nematolebias whitei
GGAGCATATCACCTCTCATGGTATAGTACTGTTGAGCTAGATATGTCCAGGTGAAAAGAATTTGTTCACCTGTGTTCTCTTTTCCAGTTTTCTGGTTCCTCGTGTTTTTTGGATCTCCTCGTGACCTGATCTGGATCCCTCGGCCTGTCAGGTATTCCTCGTGCCATTTTGCCTCCAGTTGCCAGCCTTCCTCGTTCCCCTTGGACCCTCGTTGGATTTCCCTCTGCTGCTCACTCCTTGGACTGAAGGACCAGCTCCCCTCCTTCGGGTTAGGACTGTAAGGACAAAAACGCTCTTCAAACAAACCACTCAGGTCTTCCCCTCTGGACCAACATTAACCTGTCGTCCCTCTTTCCAGGAGTTGCTGAGAAGCAGCGTGTGGATTTTCACTGTAAATAATAAACACTGTTCTTTTTGTACTTCCCCTGTGTCTGTCTCGTTCTGGGTCTCATACCATCTGGGTTCCCCGCGTAATCGTAACAGAAATGCTCCAGCCACAAAAGACCCAGAATGAGACTAAGAGCGAGCAGACAACCCCCGGTTCCCCGGAGGAACGGATCGACGGATTGGATAAAGTTCTACATCAGGTGCTGACTCACCAAACCACAGTCCAGTCCAACCTTCAGGAGCTCGGAGGTATGATTTATTCCATTAAACGTCAACTACAAGCTTCTTCCTCCTCAGCTCCAGTCGTTCCGCCAGCCCCCGTGGCTCCTGGTCCCACTCCTCCTGTTCAACAAATATTCATTAAACCTTCTGAGTTCTTCACCGGAGACCCTGACCAATGTGGCGGCTTCTTGCTGCAGTGCAGACTCGCCTTCGAGGGGGCTCCCTCTCAGTTCTCCTCGGACGCGGCCAAGATCACCTTTTTTGTAAGTCAGCTCAAGGGTAACGCTCTCCGGTGGGCTCACTCATTTCTTCTGAGCCATGATAATCCCCCTGCAACCTATGAACTATTTCTGCATGAGTTTCGTAGGATTTTTGATCGCCCCCTGCAGACGTCAAATGCCGCCAAACGTTTGTTGAATTTACGACAGGGCCGTCGTAACGCTTCGGAGTTCGCCCTGGAGTTTCGGATCCTTACTGCCCAAACAGGATGGGACGAGCCTGCCCTCCAAGGTATTTTCTTAAACGCCTTATCTGATTTTCTCCAAGACCAGATGGCCACGCAAGACGAGCCCGAGACTTTCGACAAGTTAATAGACCTTGCCATCTCCATCGATGACCGTTTCCGGGAAAGGAGGAGAGAGGCAAACTACAATTCCCATCGATCCCCGACTTCCGGGTTTCCGACTTCTCCAGGTGAGCCCAAGTCTGCACCTTTGTACTACGTTTCCCAGAATCCTCCCCCTTCCAGGTTCACGACCCCTCGCCACGAGTCCGCTTCACCCAAGCAATCCCCCTTGAACTACAACTCCCAGTCCTCAATGCTTCCTGGTTTCAACCAATCATCTTCTTTTCCTCAACGGGATTGCTCTCCCGAGCCTATGCAGGTGGGGCGCGCACGGCTGACTCTTGCAGAGAGACAGCGGCGTGTATCCGCCCATCTCTGCATTTATTGTGGTAACCCCGGTCATTTTCTGCCCCACTGTCCGTTTCGGGGAAACGAGAACTTCCACCAGTAAAGCGGGAGTTACTGGTGGGAACTTCTGCGTTAACCTCCCCATTTAAACTGTTGCTTCCCATGGTCATTCAGACACCTGACCATCGCTTTTCGTTTTCTGCTCTCATCGACTCGGGTGCTGAACAGAACCTGATTAGTGCTGATTTATCCATCCATCCATTTTCTTCCGCTTATCCGGGGTTGGGTCGCGGGGGTAGCAGCCTAAGTAGGGAGGCCCAGACTTCCCTCTCCCCAGCCACTTGGGCCAGCTCTTCCGGGGGAATCCCGAGGCGTTCCCAGGCCAGCCGAGAAACATAGTCCCTCCAGCGTGTCCTGGGTCTTCCTCTGGGCCTCCTTCCGGTGGGACGTGTCTGGAACACCTCACCAGGGAGGCGTCCAGAAGGCATCCTAAACAGATGCCTAAGCCACCTCAACTGGCTCCTCTCGACGTGGAGAAGCAGCGGCTCTACTCTGAGTCCCTCCCGGATGATCAAGCTTCTCACCCTGTCTCTAAGGGAGAGCCCAGACACCCTGCAGAGAAAACTCATTTCGGCCGCTTGTATCCGAGATCTCATTCTTTCGGTCACAACCCAAAGCTCGTGACCATAGATGAGGGTGGGAACGTAGATCGATCGGTAAATTGAGAGCTTCGCCTTTTGACTCAGCTCTCTCTTCACCACGACAGACCTGTACAGTGCCCGCTTCACTGCAGACGCTGCACCTATCCGCCTATCGATCTCACGCTCCATTTTTCCCTCATTCGTGAACAAGACCCCAAGATACTTGAACTCCTCCACTTGGGGTAGGACCTCCTCCCTGACCCGGAGAGGGCACTCTACCCTTCACATGCGTCGCATTCGGCTGCGAACCGCTCAGCGAAAGCTGTAGATCACGACCTGATGAAGCCAACAGGATCACATCATCTGCAAAAAGCAGAGACACAATCCTAAGGCCACCAAAACGGATCCACTCAACACCTTGGCTGCGCCTAGAAATTCTGTCCATAAAAGTTATAAACAGAATCGGTGACAAAGGGCAACCTTGGCGGAGTCCAACTCTCACCGGTAACAAGCCCGACTTACTGCCGGCGATGCGGACCAGGCTCTGACACCGGTCATACAGAGACCTAACAGCCCGTATCAAAGGGCCCGGTACCCCATACTCCCAAAGTACCCCCCACAGGGCCCCCCGAGGGACGCGGTCTAACGCCTTCTCCAAGTCCACAAAGCACATGTAGACTGGTTGGGCAAACTCCAACGCACCCTCCAGGACCCTGCTGAGAGTGTAGAGCTGGTCCAGTGTTCCACGGCCAGGACGAAAACCGCACTGCTCCTCCTGAATCCGAGGTTCGACTGTCCGACGGACCCTCCTCTCCAGAACTCCCGAATAGACCTTACCAGGGAGGCTTAAGAGCGTGATTCCCCTGTAGTTGGAACACACTCTACGGTCCCCCTTTTTGAATAGGGGGACCACCACCCCGGTCTGCCAATCCAGGGGAATCTTCCCCCGATGTCCATGCAATATTGCAGAGTCACGTAAGCCAACACAACCCTACAACATCCAGAGCCTTAAGGAACTCTGGGCGAATCTCATCCACCCCTGGTGCCCTGCCACCGAGGAGCTTTTTAACCACCTCGGTGACCTCAGCACCAGAGATTGGAGGGACCGACCCAGAGTCCCCAGGCTCCGCTTCCTCAGTGGAAGACATGCCTGTGGGATTGAGGAGGTCTTCAAAGTATTCCGCCCACCGACCCACAACATCCCGAGTTGAGGTCAGCAGCATACCACTCCCACTATAAACAGTGTTGGTAGCGTACCGCTTTCCCCCCCTGAGACGCCGGATGGTGGACCAGAATCGTCTCGAAGCCGTGCGGAAGTCATTCTCCATGGCCTCTCCGAACTCCTCCCATGCCCGAGTTTTTTCCTCAGCAACCACCCGAGCCACATGTCGCTTGGACTGCCGGTACCCATCAGCTGCTTCCGAGGTCCCACAGGCCAAAAAGGCCCGATAGGACTCCTTCTTCAGCCTGACAGCATCCCTCACCGATGGTGTCCACCATCGGGTTTGAGGGTTGCTGCTGCGACAGGCACCGACAACCTTGCGGCCGCAGCTCTGGTAAGCCGCCTCGACAATAGAGGCACGAAACATGGTCCACTCAGACTCAATGTCCCCCACCTCCCTCGGAACATGTTCAAAGTTCTCCCGGAGGTTGGAGTTGAAACTCCGTCTCACAGGAGACTCTGCCAGACATTCCCAGCAAACCCTCACAATATGTTTGGGTCTGCCAGGTCTGACCGGCATCCTCCCCCACCATCGGAGCCAACTCACCACCAGGTAGTCATCAGTTGACAGCTCCGCCCGTCTCTTCACCCGAGTGTCCAAGACATGCGGCCACAGATCAGATGAGACGATGACAAAGTCGATCATCGAACTGCGGCCTAGGGTGTCCTGGTGCCAAGAGCACATATGGACACCCTTATGCTTGAACAAGGTGTTCGTTATTGACAATCCATGACGAGCACAGAAGTCCAACAACAGAACACCACTCTGGTTCAGATCAGGGGGGCCGTTCCTCCCAACCACACCCCTCCAGGTCTCACTGTCATTGCCCACATGAGCATTGAAATTCCCCAGCAGAACAAGGGAGTCCCCAGAAGGTGCACTTTCCAGTACCCCCTCCAAGGACTCCAGAAAGGGTGGATAATCTGAACTGCCGTTTGGTACATAAGCACAAACGACAGTCAGAACCCGTCCCCCCACATGTAGGTGGAGGGAGGCCACCCTCTCATTCACTGGGGTGAACCCCAATACACAGGCACCAAGTTGGGGGGCAATAAGTACGCCCACGCCTGCTCGGCGCCTCTCACCAGGGGCAACTCCAGAGTGGAAGAGTGTCCAGCCCCTCTCAAGTAAACTGGTTCCAGAGCCCGAGCCATGCGTAGAGGTGAGTCCGACTATTTCTAGCCGGAACCTCTCAGCCTCACACACTAGCACAGGCTCCTTCCCTACCAGTGAGGTGACATTCCACGTCCCAATAGCCAACTTCTGTAGCCGAGGATCAGACCGCTAGGGTCCCCGCCCTCGGCCACCACCCATCCCACATTGCACCCGACCCTTTTGGCCCCTCCCACAGGTGGTGAGCCCATGGGAAGGGGGACCCACGTCTCCTCTTCGGGCTGTGCCCGGCCGAGCTCCATGGGTAAAAGCCCGGCCACCAGGCGCTCGCCCGCGTGCCCCACCTCCAGGCCTGGCTCCAGAGTGGGGCCCCTGTGACCCACGTCCGGGCAAGGGAACACTAGGTCCATTTTTTTGTGTCATCATCGGGGTCTTTGGGCTGCACTTTGTCTGGTCTCTCACCTAGTGCTGATTTAGTTAGAGAACATTCTTTGCCTACTCGTGAGATTCCTCCGATTTCTGTCGCCGGCCTAACCGGAGACACATTGACCCGTATAAATCTTAAGACTACCGATTTGCATGTCATCATCTCAGGAAATCATCATGAGATGACCGATTTCTTTGTGTTTAATTCTCGTACGCCCCAAATAATTTTAGGTTTCCCCTGGCTTCGAAACCATAACCCTGTTATTAATTGGGAGCGTGGCTGTGTTGACAAATGGAGCGACAAGTGTCTCAGTAACTGTCTTCGCTCCGCCATTAACGAGTTCCCTCGGGACACGCCTCCTCTAGAGGAGATCGACCTCACCTCTGTTCCTGCTGAATATCGCGACCTAGCGGCAGTCTTTAGCAAGCAACGCGCCTTGTCTCTTCCTCCTCATCGTCCCTATGACTGCTCGATTGGCTTATTACCTGGCGCCCCCTTGCTGTCAAGTAGACTTTATAATCTTTCTGGTCCCGAAAGGGAATCTATGTCCAATTATATTAATGAATCCCTTGCCTCAGGTATTATTAGACCCTCGACCTCCCCTTTGGGAGCCGGTTTCTTTTTCGTTTCTAAGAAAGATAAAACCCTCAGGCCATGCATTGATTACCGCGGATTAAACAACATGACTATAAAGAATAAGTATCCGCTCCCCCTCATTGACTCACTGCAGGAATAATTACAGTCTGCTTCTTGCTTTACTAAACTCGACTTAAGAAACGCTTACCACCTCGTGCGTATTAAGAAGGGCGACGAGTGGAAAACGGCTTTTCGCACTCCTTTGGGTCATTTTGAATATTTAGTTGTGCCCTTTGGGTTGACCAATGCCCCCGCGGTTTTTCAGGTGCTCGTTAACGATGTCCTGCGCGACTTTATTGGTAATTTTGTTTTCGTCTACCTCGACGATATTCTTATTTTTTCTCGCGACCCATCTCAGCACACGGCTCATGTCCGCACGGTTCTTCAGCGGTTGCTGCAGAATCATTTGTTCGTTAAGGTGGAGAAGTGTGAGTTTAATACCTCCACCGTCTCCTTCCTAGGTTTTATTTTTGAGGGCAGACGTTGTCGAACCGACCCCGAGAAGACCAGGGCGGTAGTCGACTGGCCAACCCCTGAGTCCAGGAAACAGTTACAACGTTTCCTGGGCTTCGCAAATTTTTACAGGAGGTTTATTAAAGATTATAGTCGTGTCGCCGCCCCCCTGTCTCAGCTCACTTCCACCGCCCGAGCCTTTCACTGGACCCCAGAGGCTGAGGCTGCCTTCAAGAAACTCAAGTCCCTCTTTTCCTCCGCACCCATCCTCTGCCACCCAGACCCTACGCACCAGTTCATTCTGGAGGTGGACGCCTCAGACACTGGGCTAGGGGCGGTCCTTTCCCAGCGAGCACCCTCGGACAATAAAGTTCATCCCTGCGCCTTCTTTTCCCGATGTCTCTCTCAAGCAGAGCGCAACTACGACGTGGGCAACCGCGAGCTGTTGGCGGTCAAGCTCGCGTTGGAGGAATGGCGGCACTGGTTGGAAGGCACTGAGACCCCTTTTTTGATTTGGACCGATCATAAAACTTTGACTTACCTTAGGAACGCCAAGCGTCTGACCCCCCGTCAGGCCCGTTGGTCGCTTTTTTAAAATAGATTTAATTTTGTCCTTACTTTCTGTCCGGGCTCTAAAAACGTCAAGCCTGACGCCCTGTCCAGGCAGTTTGCCCCTCCTGACTTGCCTGAGAGCTCCGATAACATTGTTCCCTCCACCTGTATTGTCTGCTCCCTCTCCTGGCCCATCACCGCTACCGTTCAGGAGGCCCTTTTCTCCGAACCCGATCCTGGTGGTGGTCCTCCCGGTACCCTCTTTGTTCCTTCCAGCATGCGGTCCGACGTGCACCAGCGGCTCCACTCAAACAAACTTTCTTTCCACACTGTAGTCAACCGCATGCTCGCTCTCACTAGGACTCTCTTCTGGTGGCCCTCCATGTCCAAAGACATTAAGGACTTTGTTTCGGCCTGTCCCGTCTGTGCCAGGAACAAGTCTGGTACACAACCTTCGGCTGGCCCTCTGCTTCCCCTCCCGACCCCTAGTCGCCCCTGGTCCCACATCGCCCTCGATTTCGTGACTGGCCTTCCCCCATGACGGCAACACCACCATCCTCACTGTTGTTGACCGTTTCTCTAAGGCTGCTCACTTTGTTCCCCTTCCTAAGCTCCCTTCTGCCCTCGAGACCGCTCACCTTCTTACCCTTCATGTTTTCAGGCTCCATGGGATCCCTTCGGACATTGTCTCCGACCGAGGCCCGCAGTTTATCTCCCAGGTCTGGCACTCCTTCTGCAAGTCGCTCGGGGCGTCCGTTAGCCTTACCTCTGGCTACCATCCTCAGGCTAACGGGCAAGCTGAGCGCTACAATCAGGAGTTGGAGTCCACCCTGCGTTGCCTGGTCGAGTCCAATCCTTTGTCCTGGAGCCAACATTTGGTTTGGGTGGAATACGCCCACAATTCCCACCGTTCCTCTGCCACCAGTATGTCCCCCTTTGAAGCCTCCCTTGGGTACCTTCCTCCTCTTTTCCCCAGTCTTGAGCTCGACTGCGCGGTTCCATCCGTGCAGCATCACTTCCGGCGTTGTCGTCACATCTGGCGCCAGGCCAAGGCGGCCCTCCTTAGGACCACGGCCCAGGCTAAACGGTTCGCGGACCGCCACTGTTCAGCGACACCCGCCTACCAGGTCGGCCAGCAGGTTTGGTTGTCCACCAGGGACATCAAACTGTGGGACTGTGGGACACCCCCCGCAAGCTGGCCCCCCGCTTCATTGGCCCCTTCCCCATTACCCGCATCATTAATCCCTCTGCGGTCCGTCTCCAACTCCCCAGGGCCATGAGGATTCACCCAACCTTCCATGTTTCCCAGGTCAAGCCCGTCTCCCTCAGTCCCTTGTGCCCCCCTTCTGACCTCCCCGCGCCGCCCCGCCTGATCGACAACCACCCTGCGTTCACCGTCAGATCCATCCTGGACGTGCGACGCAGGGGTAGGGGTTTCCAGTACCTGGTTGAGTGGGAGGGGTACGGTCCTGAGGAGAGGTCATGGATCCCCAGGTCCTTTATCCTCGACCCCAGCCTCATCTCCAGGTTCTTCAGAGACCACCCCGAGAAGCGCCTCAGGTCGCCTGGAGGCGATTCTTGAGGGGGGGGGGATACTGTAAGGGCCCCACTGCCTGCAGCCTGCTTTGCTGATGGCCGCTGATTAACAACACCTGGCGGTCATCAGCCTGAT
>NW_023619811.1:0-8236 GCF_014905685.2 Nematolebias whitei
AGCTTAGTATCTGTATGAAAGGTGTCTTAGTTGTGGTGGCCATCTTGAATTGGGTCACACACACACACACACACACGATTGTGCACCTTTCAAGGCAGCTGACTATATTGATAATTTATTTGTATGGAGGAAACCTCTTCAGTTTTGTCAGAGAGAAAATTGAACGTCAAAAGAAACCTTTTGCCCAAAAGCGTCCTCTGATCTAACAAAAGTAAACCTCTGCAGGAAGTAACTTCCTGCAAATCACCACCAAGAAAGAAACTGTCAAGTTTAAAGTGCTTTCCATTTGTGAGAAACTTCTGAAAGACACAGCAAGACAAAATCTGATTTAGGTCTGTTGTTTTGCTGCTCCGAGACTAATAGCAGTGCCTTTAATTTGACAGCTGTGAAAGGATTTTCACTTGTTATTTATTCATGGCCCACTCAGACTCGATGTCCTCTGCCTCCACTGGGATGGTGTGGAAGCTGTTGGAGGAGGGATATGAAGATCTGTTCGACGGGTTCTTCCACCCAAACCCTTTACTACACGTTTGGGTCTACGGGGTCTGTCCAGCATCTTCTACTGCCATCTGATCTAACTCACCACCAGTTGAAATCTCAGCTCCTCTCGTCATCAGTGTCCGAAACAGACAACCGCAAATCAAATAACTATAAAGTCAATTTATCTATGGCCTTGGGTGTCCATGCGCCTTATTGACACCCTCATGTTTGACCATTGCATTTGATCTAAAACCATGTTTTGTTGTTGGACCTTTACAGTTCATCCACAACACCCCTCCTTGTTACACTGCTGATACCCAGATGGGAATTCAAGTTCAAGGTTTTTTATTGTCATTCACATCACATGTGGTACAGGAGGTGGAACGAAATTGTGTACACGGCAGGTACTGTGTACAATTCAAGTCCCCCAGCACAATAACCGAGTCTCCTGCCAAGGACTCCAAGAAGGTTGGGACTCTGAAATGCCTTTTGGTGCATTGGCACAAACGGAGCCCTGGAGGAGAGACATTGAGGTCCTTGCTTATTTCGGTCCATAAGGATATTGCAAATCGCTTTTATTTAAAAAAAAAGGTAAAAACATTTCAAATGCAATATCTACAAACAACTGGAGTGCATGTCTGCTTTCAGTAAGTCACAGCTTGAGGTCAATTATTTGAGGTAACCTGCAGATAAGCAATGTGAAATGAAGAAGAAAGGGAAAAATCCTGCAGCAAAGCAAGAAAGAATAATAAATATGATCGCAAGGAGTAAATTCTCAGTGGTTCGGAGTGGTGTGGACGTTAGCAGTGTGATACATTAAAAACACATTTGTCTGAGCTACACTTATTTAACTAAGGCTCTTTCTGAATACAAAAAACACTTAATCTTATAAGTGCTTTACCAGCACAAAAGCAAATTATAGGATCATGTCAAAAATCATGAATTGCTGCAGTTTTCACCTCACTAAGTTCATATTTGTTCACCTTTTTTCCTGGAAAACAAGATAAAGACCATAAAAATATGGGCGATCTAAAACAAATAAAAACAGTGATACAATCTGGCTCACTGGAAACAGTATAAAGAAATAAAGGTTGCAATCGTCTACAGTTCTTTAGGCTCATCTCTCCACTTAATATTGTCAAATTATCTAATCAAAGGAAAATCTATTTCAAACTTACATGAGCAGTTTATTGTAAATTTACTACAGGAAACCTTCTCCGTTTCCATTTATTTGATCGATGCTCTCTTCTGGTAAACAGCCTCATGTTTTGCTTGCAGTTTATTCTGCTCATTTGGCTCCTGCTGCTGTGCCTCCCTGCTTTTCGAACACCCAGCATTTCCTCTCAACTTGAAATTAGGCTTTCTCTGAGGTACAGTCAGGGATGACTGCAACTTGCAGAGGGGCTTTGAAATGAGGCTTCTAAAATAAGATGGACAGGGGAGGGGGTGCATGCTTCTAGTTCCTAACTGGAATCGGTAACAAAGTCCTCCTCATGTATGCAACATTGCTGTAGCAGTGACCCGTGAGGCTCCGAGCCGATGGGAACCGACAGTCTCATTACAAGAACACATTCAGGCTGGTCTTAAAAGACAAAACGACAGGTCTATTAACCACAAGTGCCACAGGAAACAACAACAAAAAGTCTTGTAAGCATTCAGATAATCCCATTCTAGTCTAAAATTACATGTACATAATTTTCTCTCACCCAGGAGATGTAAAACAATTGTTTTCTAGTAAAGTGAAAAGCTGCATAAACTCACCTTTGGTTTTCTAATAGCTATCCTCAGACATTTATGTATGTGACAATTCTAGATCACTGGGACACGTGAATTTATGCATTTGGTTTAGATTCCTGCAATGAAACGTCTCAAAATAGACACGAGGGATTCATTAAAAGGTGTATAGTAATTCAGTATAAAATCTTTACTACGTTCTTAGCAGGGCTGAACAATTAATTGCATTTGCAATAATATCGCGATATGATAAAACAAGATTATCTAATTGCAAAGGCTGCAATTTGACTGGTCACGTGATCAGGTTACTTGCGAGTGAGCGGAGCAGGAGAAGTCAACACTGCGCTTTAACCAGTTGCATAATGGCGTCAGGCTCGGCAGAAGCTGATACATCTGAAAGTTTGGTTGCAAAGAGGGGCAGCACGTCTGCTGTTGAATTATTTTGGCTATTAAAAAAGAAGACGCTACGCAACGACATGTATTGTGCAGAACTTTCCTTGCTGCTGTTGCCATCTCTCGAGGTAACACCATGAATCTTTATCAACACTTGAAAAAACACCACAAAGCCATTTACGATAGTTGCATGGCTAGAATGCCAACGACCAGAGCTTCAATGTCAAGTAAGCAAAGCCGACAGGGCTCACTGACCGAACTGCTCAAAGGTATTACTCCGTATGGACAAAACAGCACATGGAAATAACGAGCAATAACAGAATTCATAGCGAAAGACATGATGCCCATTAAAATAGTGACAAAGCCTGGGTTTACAGCTTTGGTAAACACAATGGATAAGCGGTACAGAATGCCTCGTGCACACATTTTAGCCAAGTTGCTATCCTGGAGCTATACAAAAAAAAAAAGAAATACAGAAACAGAAGCTGAAAACAGTGGAGTTTTTTTGCAACTGAAACTGATTTATTGCTCATGTTCATTGAAAAATACATGAGAAGACGACATTGAAAAATAATTACATATTAAATCACAATATGGAGGTAAACATTTTTTTTCGCAATTATAACATTTTCCAAAATCATTCAGGCCTAGTTCTAAGCAACTTTCCTGACAATCTGATGATCTAAAAGTGGTTTTTGAAGCCCTGCAATAAGGTCAATTGGGAATTTTTTTTATTTCTCTAAAATTGCATAACTTCCTTGTTTCTCAACCAATTTGAACAAAGTAGGCATTGGGAATACAGTTTTAAGACCTATGTGCATGAATGCATGCATTTCAAATGCCTGACATTTGAATACTTGTGGTTCTACCATTCCGAGTATTTTGTTACATGTATACAGTAGTACAATCATCACATCAACTCTTACTCACATACTGTAAATGTTGCACTTCATGTCCTGATGCATGCTCAACAATCCAGGTAGAAAAATCTAAAAAAAAATAAAAAGTTAAGTCTGGTCCTCTGGACTTTCAAGAAATTCCTTGAATTAACAGACTTAACTTTTTTTGTAGATTGCACTTCATGATTATGATGCAGAGCTCAAAAGTACGACAATGTTCTATTATTATGGTAATTTCTATTTTAATAATCCCACATCGCCATGAAAAGCAGATGGTCATTGTCCATCTCTGTGTGCCTTTCATTAAAACTAAAAAAAAAATAACCTCTGAACTTTTTAAGTAAATCCAGTTCAAATAAGCTGCCACAGCTAAAAGACTTCAACAAAATGCAAAGTGGCCTTAATGCAGTCATTTTCACAAGCACTGAACCCACAATTGATATGGTAGTAGCTGAGAGTCATGCTGAATACCTCATCAGAGGCTGCTCCCCTCTTCAGGCATCACCACAGCAAACTAGCATGAACATTTTGCTTTCTTTTTTTTACGCCATATGTCCTTCCTGACGCAACCACAGCCCTCTGTGTGGAGCAAAGAGCTGACATCTAGGGTGCCAGGGGGAGCTGATGGTGGGTGTTAAGTGTCTTGCTCAAGGGCCTAGAGTGGGGCAAATGACGATGGAGGCAGGTGTGGTTGTTTCACCTTTCCCACCCACATTTTTGATTATGTTGTCGGTCCAGGAAGTTGAATCAGTGACCATCCAATCACAGAGCCACCTTCTCTAACCTCTGCACCACTCCTCCCCCAATAGTTTCAAACAATCATTGTTTAAATATTTGGCAAGATAAGCAATACACAGTCCTTCCAGGAATGTAATTTAATTTAAATACATAATAATGTCGATTACTCATTGCTTTGTTTAATTGAAGACCAAAAACAAGAGAGAACTGTTGTAATTTCAGCTGTGCACTAATAGAAAGAACTACATTCTTATTTTACAACAAAGCTATTCTATCTTCTAACAGCAATAAAGCAGCTCCAACAACCTGACAACTCCTCTCCAGTAATCATCTCTGCATTTCATGGAGGAGCGTCATCTCCCAGGACCTCATATCCATAAATATTTAATTTTACTGAAAGACTTGTCTTCTCTTTGTGCTTTAAAGCCAGACAACTAGTGGTAAAGCCTGAACACTAATAGGTGCAGCTACGGCTGAAGAAACATTTTAATTCTCCCAGAGAACCCAAACATCAACCGGTTTGCTGAGTCTGAAACATTGTAGACACTCGACTGTTTTTTATTAGTCCAACAAACACTTTTTAACTAAGGCTCCGTGAACAAACTTTAGTCTGAAATTAAAAGTTATTTTTTAACAAACCCATCAAACAAAGCCCAACCACTTATGCGCCATTTTCAAACTTATTAGTTTCATTTTGATCCACTGAGTTCCTTCGGAAGCTTCGTGAATGAGTGAACATGAGGAGTAAAGAATAGCAGATCATCTTTTCTCCTGAACTTATTCATTTACCAAGTGGCACCAAGTTGGTCCAAATGTTCGGGTGTTCTCATCTTTGCGTGGCCTCTAGCTCTTAACGTCTGCAGCAGAAAATGCAAAAATGCTGCTAATAGCACATTCCTGCAAGTAGTTCTCAGGTGTGTTTTGATATGAAGTCATTTACTTGTTCAAAGGAACACATTTAGGAAGCACATCTTCCAAACTTCCTTTAAAATACACCATTAGCCTGTACATATAATACATTATGGATCTGGTCAGCTGGTTTCTCAACACAATTGATTAAATTTTCTCGACGAGGAGACGGGGAGAACCCTCATGTCCTGAAGGGACACACGCAGCTGTATATGTCATGGATTCCTGGGGTGAATGGAAGAGGATGTGCGTGTCTGTATTGTCCATTGAGGACGTAGAAGACTCATACACAATTGGATTTATGATAACAGGGTTACTGCTTTTTGGAATCAGCGGATATTGACAAATTAGGAAGACATCAGCAGCCATTTAGGCAATGGTGAGGCTGCCTGCCTAATCTGAAGGATTACATCGTGCTTCAAGCGCTCAGACGCAAATGCTTTGCGAACTGAACTGTAAGCTGGACGCTATTACTGAGAATTGTAGGCCACTTGCAACTCCTAGAACTCGCCGGCATGCAGGAACCAACCTTGGAGAAGGCTATAAGCACGAACCAGTGGAATGTCCACAAATCTGGCTGTTTGGATTCGTCGTTGAGTGTACCAGCAGAACTAAAGGCAGACAGAAACCAGTAGTCTGCCCGCCCAGAACAGTTGTCGTTTATCTGAATCTGGCCTCCCCGCTGGCCTTGGGTAGACCAACTTATCTCAAATTGCTCCTGGTGGATACGTAAATCAAGAAGATCTGCTCATGCTCACCCACGCTCCCCCAGAACATCTGTGAACCCTATCAGAGTTGTACCAGCTGATAGACTTTATCAGGACTATGGAAACTATCTGGAAGTGTTCATGGACAATCTCACCGTCTTGGCGTCCTCCTCTCCTCCTCCTCCCTACAAAATGTATTATGACCATCTATGTTGCTTGTGCTGAAGTAGTTTTTTTTTTTTTTTTTTGCTACCTTACATTCCAAGGACACAGTGAGAGATTTTTTATACCTTCTCTTCTTATGTTTTCTTCCTTTTTTCTTATCTAAGCAATAAGGGCTGCACTTCATAGAAGCTGCAGCCTCTGTACACTTCTGTCTACCCTTCGGACGGCTGTACGGAACGTAATTTCACTGTACTTAACTGTGCAATGACAATAAAGTTGATTCTGATTCTGATACATACTCCTGTCAAACTGTTAAGGAGCGTAGTTTGGTCTGTAGTTTTAATATTCAGATGAAAAAATAAATAAATAAGGCTAACAAGCTGCTTTTTTAAGCTAAAGCTATCAACACGCTGTCTTCATAAATAAAAAATAGGTTAATGAAAATTATTGAAACAAATGTACTTTCAGGTACTTTTTTTGTGTGCCACTGTGTTAAAGTGGGTCTGCTGTAAGCGCAGTTTTCCATGCTGCACTTACGTAATCCTGAGGTTGCAGATTCGAGCCCAGCATAAAGCAAGCGGTAAACTTTTAATGCGAGCTGTGACCACCCCTGCAGAAGGAAGCAGCTGAAAAAGTAAAAACAACTATATGTTAATCCAACAAAGTTCAGTCAGCTCCTCTGGATGGTTTCTTTCGTTGAGACATTTTGTCTTTCATCCAAAGGACTTCATCAGTCCGAGGAGCCACAACAAACTCAGTCCCACAAGCAGCACACCAACATACTGGACCAACCAGTTTGCGGGTGGTAAGATGGCTTCTGGGGCCCACTTTCTCCGTCGACTCCTCTGAGGCAGCCATAGCCAAAGTGGTTCAAAACATCAAAGTTCATGCTCAATAGTCCAGGTAAAAAATTTCAACTAAGGACGAAACGTCAACAAAAAAATAAACCGTCCAGATGACCCGACTGAACTTTGTTAGATATTTTACCTAGATTATGGAGCATGAACTTTAAATTATGTTACATTTCCTGTCTACAAATGATACAGAAGTACGAGAATGTCTCCCTGTGCGTTTCTAAGAGTACCGTACTTTTCATCGTATAAATTTTTGCATAAATTTGCATGCCCTGCGACATACGGTGAAGCGACTCATTTATGTTTTTCCCCCCCACATTTACAAACCAATTTTTGGATGAGATCTGACGATTTCATTCATTCTGACATGGAAAATATTGAACACTACCATTTTCGGCCGCTAGAGGGCGCGCAAGTTATATGGCAAGCCAAGTGTCTCATTAATAGGTAAAAGTGGCTATTAATGAGACACTTGGCTTGCCATAGAGCCAACTTCATCTTGGTCCAGAACTCCTAGAGCAAACGTCAAATCAGCTGCATTTTGTCGTGCCGCCCAGACGAAATGCAGCTGATTTGACCATTAAAGTGCATTTATTAAGGAAAAGTTCAACTGAGACACAACTTTGCTATAATGTCGAGCAAACAAAGTTTTTACTTGCTAGTCTTGTTAAAGTCCTTCCGTACAACCTCCCGCAGCCAATTGATTTTTGGCACAACACCGGCCCACATTTCCACGTGGTCAGCGGTGACGCATAAAAAATGTGACGCATCAGCGGTGACACATAATAGATGCGACTTATATGACGAAGCAACTTATTTATGTTTTTTTCCCACTTTATTAGACATATTTGGACTGATGCGACTTATACGGTGATGCGACATGTACGGAGGAAAGTATGGTACTCCAGGTTTTCTCCCACAGTCCAAAAACATGCATGTTAGGTTAAGTGACTACTCTAAACAGTCAAAAATATGAGTGTTTGTAAATGACCGTCTCTCTCGCCTCTGTGTGGCCTTGTAATGGACTGGCGACCATTTTAGGACACACTCCATCTTTCACCCAAAGACTGCTAGAGACGGGCAGCAGTTCCCCACAACCCTGAACAGGAACTAAAAGAAAAAGGATGAATGTTTAACAAAGTGCAGCAGTTAATAAGTATGATTGGTTGATACATTCATCGTTTTCAAAATCCCTTCACATTCAGTGAGTGAAGTGTAAAAAACTAAAATTAATGGGATTTAAAATTAAAATCTTTAAAATCTAACCTTAATAACATTATTATTGGTAATTACTTTGCAAAAACACACCCTTGCAGGTAACAGGATAAGAAAAGCTATTAATTACAGGGTACCAATG
>NW_023619812.1:0-8230 GCF_014905685.2 Nematolebias whitei
AAAAACAGTGAGATGTTTTAAGAACAGACAGAGAAATGTTATGGCGAAATGAGAGACTCACAGGTGCCAGCTTCTCTTGTTTACCGTCTGCTAGGTTTAAAAACATGACAGTTCGTTCCAATAACTTCTTTCTGACTTTCTCCGACTTTTGACCGACATCACTCCTTCTCATTTCAGACAGAAGATCAAAATGCATAATTACTTTGTAACAGATATCTAACTTGATTTCTACTTTGAATGAGGATTAAAAATCATTAATACTGTTTCACAGTTGATTTAAAATGAGTAGTTCACTTCAACATTTAAAAATAATTTGAACTAAACACACTTTTGATTTATCAAGATATTGTAAAATAGTAATGATAATAAAAAAGAGAGTGTTCTTTCAATTGATTAGTGCAGGACACACTTAGAAAGTCTCTGGATGAGCTTAATTTGTGTTTCTGGACTCAAATCAATGAAATAACAGTTCCTGTCCCACGAAGGCCCTCAGGGTCAGGTTTTTGACCTGAGGCTTAGTTCACTACAGTCCCCCCTTTGGAAATCATCGCCTGTCCATGGGGATGAATTCCAACATGAACTTACGCCTTCGAATGTCCTTGAGCTTGATGTAATCCAGCAAGGGAAACCAAAAGTCAAAGGAGGTAATCCCACAACGGTTTAGGTAATTCCATAATGTTGTTGGTAATTCCATAATGTTGTTGGTAATTCCATTGTAGCAATGCTTTAACCCCTTGGAAACAAATCTGTAATCCATTGGAAAAAGTCACATAATCCACAACGATAAATCCACAACGAATGGAGGTGTTGATTGATCAGCGTACAGAGGGGTTCCCTTCGATTGAACTGAAGATGCGGCCACTGGATGAAGAGTGGAGACCAACGTCAGGATGGCAGGTCTCTTCCAGCGAAGGTCGTCGCTGGGTGACGTCCAGTCGGTGCCGTTCTGGTTCAATGTGTCATGCAATTATGTGGTTTAAGGTGGGCTTATGAAGGGGATTTTACATAAGGCCTTAACCTATATGCACCTGGTGTGTAAGCTATTATGATTGGGAACAGCTACAGCTACCAGTTAAGGGGTGGAACATGCTGAAAAATTTTCATATAGGGATTTATACCTATAGAAGGGCATTCCAAACTATTTTTCCATTCCTAACTTGGTTTAAGTTAGCTTTACATGGCAAAATATAGTTTGGTTCAATTGTCTGTTGTCTTTTAGACAAACGACTTGAGATTGGGTGTTTGGTTTCCCCATAAATGTTTTTGGAAGTCTATGGCGAGACTCATGAAAAAGAATTAGCTATCCCCCCGAATAGAATTGTTCGAGTAGGTTCGGCTTAAGCGTTGTGAGACCAATGTAGATTATGGTACTTAAGGTAGCATTAATCTACATTGACTCCGCAAAGATTGCTTTTTACCTAATGAACTGCATGTTGGCATAGTTAAAGGCCTCTTAGTCTCTAACTTAACTACACACAAAATTCATTCTTGCTTGGGGTGTTCAGAAACAATACCAAAAACCAATTAAACGATGTCTCAACATCGACAAAAACAGTGACTAAGCAACCAGTAAAACAACGTTTCAACATTGACAAAAGTAGTGATTAAGCAACTAGAAAACAACGTTTCGGTGCGCCACTCACTCTGAATGTCAGATTTGATCACGTTATCGCGTCTGGTAACATTACCCTAACTGGCGTCACCCCCCTTCGGTCATGGGGGACCGCGAACACGGGTGAGGACGTCGCTCCATGAGCTAAAGTTAGGTTGTCCTTGAGTAGTTTTAACTGTTTGCGCAGCTGAAAAAGGACTTTAAGGTCTGGATTTGAATCCAGTTCGCCTATCGATGGAGTGTATTTGTCTGGGTCAGTTGAAAATAACTTTTCATATTTTAAAAGAACTTGGCGAAGTTTGTCTCTTTCGTCATCAGATGTCAGAGCGTCGGCTTGGGCGACCACCTGTTCAATCTATGATGAGACCGATAAGGGTTCTTGCTCTTTGAGGAGCTCCAACGAATCCCTTTCTGAGTCGTCGGACCTGTCTATGGGTAAGACACCATAGGTTTGAGGTCCTTGGTCGACGTCATCGGTTGAGAAAAGAGCTATGGCCTGTGTTGGTTTTGTAAACCATACTGGCCCAGCTTCTTGACTTGGTACCAGGTTATCTGGGAGTCCTCCCAGAAATGGAATGCCTAGTTCAAAATCATGAAAATCAGTAGAAATCAACCATCCTAGCATAGTGTTTTTTGGGATCATCACCTCATCCGTGCCTGTGTTACACACAGCAACAGATGTGGTCCTGGAGTCAAGGCTCACTTGGTACGTGGCTTCCACGGACAGTCCCAAGTTGAAAAACGCAGGAGAAGGTTGAAAATATGCCTGTTTATAGCTAATAGCTTGTCCAGCTACTATGTGGATTCGCACCATTAGGTTAATCACCTGAGGTGGTACTGTGGTGGTTTGGTTGCTAGCAACCTGGCAGGCCTCTGGAATGGTCTGCCCAGCCTTAAGGTTTGCTGTGTCTAGCACAGGAGGATCCTTTGTGGCTGGTTTTAGGGACCACAGCACCTTGTTGATGGTGTCCACATGGACACCCAACCTTACCAAAATGTCAGAGCCTATGTAGGTTGCATGTGGTAAGTTTTGGATCACGAGAAACGGGTGAACCAGTTCTCGTTGGTTCCAGTTTAGCTTTAGGTTAATGACTCCTTCCGCGGTCATTACCTGTGAACTATTGGGAACTAATGGAAAGCGGAAAGCTTTTTTAATTAGTTCTAGACCCACGTGTTTGTGAACCAAGGTTTCATAGAAAGCTCGGTTAATTGCTGATTTATCTGTCCACAGAGACAGAACAGCATCGTCGATGTGGGATCCTTGGATCTCTACACCTTTAACTACCAGCGGTAGGTAGTGTTTGGTGGACTCTGACTGCTCCAGCTCACAGAGGAGGCTTTCTTGTTGGGTCAAAGTTTGGACCACCGGGTGGGTCTCTTTGGTTTCACATGATTTCAGAGGAATACTCACCGGGCTCGTGTCCTCGGCTGAGGAGTCCTTTGCGCCTTCCGTGGTACCTGCTGTTAGGCAGTCTGTGTCACACTCTGGAGGCATCTGTATTGGCAGTGGTTTGCTCATCTTGGCCCACATCGTCTGATCACCATAATCTATAATCGCGTCGAAGCGATTTATAAAATCCTGGCCAACCAGAAATGGGAATGAGTCAACACTAGACACGTGTACCGGGTGGTATAGTGTCATTCTGCCAATCTGCATGTGAACCATTGCTATAGCTGTCAGGGTTGTCTTCTTCTCTGAGAGACCCTGCATTTCTATAGCACATTCTGTGAGAGGTATTACCCTGTTAACACTGCTAGCGGCTGTCCTCAGCTCCTCCAACAGTTTAGCTGACATAATTGTTATGTCCGCCCCACCGTCCAGTAGCGCTTCATGTGTGAGGACTCCTTTGAGTGTTACTGACAGGTACGCCTTCTTGGCGACCCCCCTTCTGATAAAGTTACACAGAAACCTCGTAGGTTTTTTCTGACGTTTCTTCACACGTTCAGCCTTGTCTGTGTAATCTTGGTTTGTCTGAACCGTCAGCACAGCAGTAGCTGTTTCTGAGTGTTCAGCTTGCGATGACTCGTCATCGTTTGTGTGTGAGTTCACCCCCCCTTCATCCGATGAGGGGTTGTTGGAGGCCACAACAACAATGTCTTGGTGTGTTTCACCGACATCTGTGACGTTTTCATTTGCGCCCTCAGATTTAATAGCGATTACATCACTGCATAGTGCTCCAGGTTGGTTTCCCTTGTCAGTGTGTTTCAAAGTTTCTAACAACCTGCGTAGTTTCTCTGTCTCTTCCGAGCTCAGAGGTGTAGGGCCTTGTTTCTGGAACCTTTGTGATTTTTTCGCCTCGGTTCGTTTCGTCCGAGGTGGGGGAGGGTTAGGTACGTCTTTTGGGGGTTCCTTTTCGGACTTCCCCTGATAATATGGGTCACCTTGGTTCCCATATCTCTGCGTCCTACGCACACCCCATTTACGATAATCACGTTCATCCTCTGAAAGAGGAGCTTTTTTGTCCCAGCGTGCACCTTCATGACGCGGTTTGTTAGTTTGAAAAGACTGCTTTTTCTCGCCTTTTTTAGGAGGGAGAGGCGACGCGCGCCCTTCCAGTTCTAGCGAATGGGGTTTAACCTTTACACCAGGAAACACCTCTATGGGCGTCTCAGCATGAGAACATGCCTCAAACACATTCACAGCACACTGTTTAATCTCATTGATGGATTTTTCTTTGAAATTTGCCATCATTTGTACTGACGTTTTAATGTCAGTGTGGAGATTTTTGCTGAAAACAAACTTAAAACCTTCTTCCTCCTCCATGCCGGTTTCATTCCTGTAACCAAAATAAGCTTGGAAGATTCTTTTGTAATAAACCTTTGGATGTTCATGCTTCCCTTACATGACCTTGTCTGCAGCTGGGAAGCCACCAGGCCCCGTGTAGGGGTCGTATTCCCTGACAAAGCTTCACACAGAAGGTTGTAATCCCTTCTCGTGGCATCAGGTTGACGCTCGATGAAGGTGAACACCTCTCTGTCCGAAGTGAGCCTTATCAGACTGATTTTATCTTCAACAGTAGCATTAGGATAACCACTCAGTCTGAAATCTAGGTCATTGAGATACGCCTTCGTACCAGTAGAACCCATAGGTCCATGAATAAAGCGTTGAACATATTTTGAGATTTTTTGCAAATCCGAAATTGAGAGCAAACGCTGTATTATCGGTATCGTAGGAACCAAAATGTCACGTGGAGGTGTGTCTCTAGACACATGTGAAGGTGACAGAATGGGACTAAGAGCAGGAGGTGCACCAAAATTCTTCTGAGGTGATGGTGGGTGACCTGGACTCTGACCTTGTTCGTCTTTGAGTTCCAGACAAGCTCGCCCCACGTCAGAAATCTTATTTGTTGCTACAGCTAGTTTCTCCTCACAGGCTTTTAAGCGTTCCTGTGATGTTTGACATTCACTTTGTAAACGCACGCCTTGTTGGACTTGTAGTGAACTTAACCTGATGTCAAGACTAAGCCTAAGGTCAAAACTCTTGACCTTAAGAACCTTGTGGGACAGGAACTGTCATTTCATTGATTTGAATCCAGAAATACAGGTTCACCCATCCTGAGACTTTCTTTCTTGAAAATTCAAGTGGAAGAACACTCTCTGTTCTATTATCATTACTATTTTACAAATGTTGATAATCAAAGTGCCTTAGTTCAAACCATTTTAGATGTTGCAGTGAACTAATCAATTTTATTAACTGTGTAATGATTTTTAATTCTCATGCAAAGTTAGAACTCATGTTAAAGCTGTTACAGAGTAATTATGCATCTTCTGATTTCTGTCTTTGAATGAGCAAGTGTGCGTTCCAGGGTCAGGAGTCGAAGCAGACATGCGTTGGAACAACTGTCTTGTTTATATCCTCTCAGACGTCAACAGGGGGGTTTTGGCACCTGTTTCTAAAACTCGCCAAAACAAAACTCTCTCTGTCTGTGAGAACATTTCTGATCTGTTCCATAACAATTCTTACTGTCTTCTAACCTCTTACGTCACAAAACACACCCCGTCTGGTCGGTTCTGACCAATGGGAAGAATCCCAAATGAACTGGGAAAAGAGTTCTTTAAAATGTCGGTACTTCCTGGGCTACACGGTTCTGTTCGGTTCTGTGGGTCGGAGAAGTTCGGTTCTGTGAGAGTTGGGATGAGTTCAGTTCTGCGCGGAGAAGCCCAGTTCTGTGGTTGGAGAAGTTCGGCGGCGCGGACAGTTCTGATATGTCCTAGCGCTGTGCAGTAGCTGTGGGAGCCGGGAAGACCCTGACATGACCACAGAGCTCTTCCGAGTTTCATGGGATTATAACATTTTCCACTGAGGTGAGCTTGTGTCGGACAGAATCTCGCCGCTACTCCGGACGAGTAACAGCATCCTACTGAGACGCTGAAAGGGTGCGTTAAACGGAACCTCGCCTGAGACATCTCCAGGTAAAAGAGTCGATTTCACCACCTAAGTGTACTGTAAGGAAGAAGCTGAAGAAAGCCCGGAGAGTGCCGTTCTGTTCAATACTCTCCCTCAAACACCATCCTTACTCCCTTTAACTTCCTTCCCATATTTAAACTCTTCTCTCAAGTAGAAATTCTTCCAGATATTTTAGAAATGTCTGTGTAAAGTGCTCATCCACCGCCGTGTGGATAAAAAGATCATAATTGTACAGTTTTCATAAATGTCTGTGGTGAAGCAACGGAAAAATCATGGCCGTATGATTTTTCCTGATTGATTGCTTTTGTTGTTATTTTCATAATTTGCCAAATTACTGTAAATGTTTGATGTTAAACTTTGATTCTGTAAATAAATGACCGCATTCATTTTGATGGGTCAAAGATAAATGACGTCTCACGTTTGCATTTCCTTAAATTCAATGCACGTTTTATTCAGTCCAGAAAAATGAAGAATCCGTGTTAATTGATGAATATATCTGAGCATCTGTTCATCTACATTTTGGTGGCCCGTCACGTGTTCATAAAATGGACTGTGTATTCGTGTAAAGATTGATTTTACGTGTTGGCATGAAGAAAAATAACAGTTTGTCAGCTGTGCTGAAACGCCTCTGAAGCTGCGCCGCTTGGAGCTTGGCTCTGCATGTTTACGCTGTGTTACGCTGGCGATGTTATGAAAGCTGAAATAGTGTCATTGAGTCTTTATGAAAGCTGAAATTGTACGCCTGTTATGGTAACTAAAAGCTGGGTGTGTGGAAACGCTTTATTCTGTTTAAAGGCGGTCCAGACGTGGTTCTGGTACCGGCTCGGTTCTGAAAAGGTTCGGACGAGTTGTTTAAATAGCTAGAAAGACGTTTTGAGACCGGAGTAGCAGACTCCGTGCAACTCAGAATTGATTTGTTACAATTTTTAACAGAAATGGTGCATTTTGACAGTTTACAAGACGAAAAGTTGACAAACTTATTTCAGGCTAACAGTAGCATGCTGGTTGCTACAAACGCTTCGTGATTGGTTGGATTTGCTGCTGTGGAGCGCTCTGATTCGCTGAGAGAGTGAATGACGTGCCTACGTCACTTCCTCTCACCCCTGTGCTGCTTTGTCATTGGTGATTTCAGTCACGTGACCCGGAAATGGAAACTCGTTTTCATAGGGAATAAAATCTGCTTTTTAAAGCTGAAAAGCGCTTTAAAGCTGTGTTCTGAAACGCTGTTTAGGTTCTTCGAAGTCTAATTGCTAAAATTTTGCCACGTTTGTGTAAAAAATCCGTTCAGAAATGTTGGTTTTAACCGAGTCTAGCCGATGCTAATTTTGAGCTAACAGCTAACGACCAGACGCCACAGGAAGTCATAGCGACCCCTACTGGACAACACTAACAGTGTCTGAGTTAAAATTAATAAGGTTGTACTGACACCTTCTGGATAAACGCGGGATCACAGGTTTTCACTTCGCTTTTTAGGTATTTTGAGTGAAATTAAACGTTTTTATTTCTGTAAGACGAACTTTGAGTTAACAAACTTCCTCGAGCTGAATTATACTGTTATGTTATCTTACCATTAAAAGTCAGTAAAGTATTTACGCCCAGCGAGGCGTTTACTAAGAATTTTTCATTCACTGATAAATCCTGAAGCAGGTGCAAAATGAAAAAATGAGAACTTTTGGTAGAAACAGGGACAGATAATCATAAGAGCTGAGAGTTTACTCGTTCGCTGGAAATATAGTGCACGTTTAATTGTTAAACTCACTAGATAAGAGTAAATACATCAGTAGAGAGAAACTCTTCTGATTTTATTTTACCACCTAAACAATTACATCTCCTATTTACTTTCTAAATAGCAGATAATGGCGGAAGAAAAGGTAAACACTGACCCCTTGCACTCCGGAGATGTCGTCCAAGCGGCTTTACATATTTTAACAAATTCAGTTATTGGTAAACAATTAGGGCAAATACAAGACCTTGATGAAACAACAACAGATGCAGAACTGACAATTTTGGCAAAAGGAGCTAAAGTGTCAGAGGACACGAAATTGAGCCGTGAACGGTTAGCAAAAATTTCTCTGCTTCTCAAAGCGAAATTGGACCATCAAGTTGCTCAAATTGTCATGCTATCCAGAGGATATGAATCTGAAAAGGAGAGGTGTGATAATTTGATAAGTGCGTCTGCATTGGAGAAAGAAGGATTTCAGATTGAGAGG
>NW_023619813.1:0-8225 GCF_014905685.2 Nematolebias whitei
CATTTACCATACTCATGTGGACCTCCACATCTTGCACACCTTATTTTCCCCTTACATTCTTTTGCAACATGCCCCATTCTTTGGCATATATAGCACCTTATTGGATTGGGAATGTATTCTCTTACCCTGAAATTTACATAACCCAGCTGCACACATTCCGGTACCGAGTTTTCAAACTGTAGAATAATCGACATAGTTTCTTTGATGATTCCATCTTTCTTGGTTTTAATCCTTGTTGCGCCTGTTACTTTTCCTCCTTTGATTTCTTGTTTAATGTCCTCTACAGTCATTTCTACTGGAACTCTTGAAATCACCCCTTTTAGTTTAATATTAGAACCTGGTATGTATGTTTTAATTTCTTCTCCCATCAGTGTTGTCATTTTCAATATTTTCTCCTGCTGTTTTTTATTTATTGCGTGAATGAGAACTTTTCTATTGTTTATTAATCTGGCTAACTTGATTTCTCCTATTTTTTCCTCTATGCCTTTAGTTAGTTTAATCGGATGAAAACATTTTCCTTCTTGTTTAAATTCTATGATTACTTTCAGTTCCTCTTCCCTGATTGATTTCACCTGTGTTTGATTGCTTGGACTGGGATTAGATTTTGACTTTTTGCTTATTTCTATTCTTGAGTCGCTTTCTTGTGACCAGCTCCTATCTCTTTCTTGTCTTTTCCTTTGAATTCTTTTCATTTTTGCTGTATTTGCCATTGTCCACTCCATTTCATCTCCACTATTTCCTCCTGATGAGGAAGCCATAATGTTGCATTCAGAGCTCAGTTTATGCAAATCCGCCAACTGTGTCCAGCTCCTACCTTCTCCTCCAGATGCACTTTTACCTCGTATTTTTTTAACTTTAGACCAACTTCAGAAAACCTCCCCTGAGTCCTCACTCCTCCTCCTGAGTGTCAACTCCTGCCAGCTCTGCCTCTTATCCAGTCACTAACTGAATTCCTAACAGCTGTGTGAGACAAGGCCACAACCCTGACTACAAACATTTCACGTCAGTAAAGAAAAAAGTGATTAAAACTTGTCTACAGCACCTTTCACAGACATTCGCATCGCAAAATTCTTAACAACGTCCTTCAGAAAGGCAACGCAATTAAAGAGCAACAAAACCATTTCTTCTTCTTCTTCTTTGAGGTTTATTGGCGGTTGGCAAACAACGAAATTGGTGCATTACCGCCACCGACTGGTAAGGAGTGTGGACCAAAATGTCACTCAAGGATTAAATCCTCTTAAATAACTGTGTTAATTTAAGATAATGAAAGATTATCTGATAAATTTTACTATTCGAATTATTTCTGAATAAATCAATTAAATCTAGTTTTACTTGAATTTTATTTAAATTTTGAATCAACTGTCGTCTTTCTTCCTCATACATTTTGCAGTGTAACATTACATGTTGTCTCATCTGCTCCACAGTACTCACATTTACCAGTGCAGTGTTTCCTAAAATAAAAAGAGTGCTGTTTAACCCAGTATGCCCAAATCTGAGACGAGACATAACCGTCTCTTCTCTCCTCGTCCTCCCTGTACTTCTCATGTCTCCAGTTTTCTTTTGGATTTTATAGAACCAGCGTCCTTTCTTTTCTTCCTCCCATATCTTTTGCCATTTATCCCTCATTTTCTGTTTTATTAAAAGTTTTATTTCTGTTTTACTAAAATTAACTACTAAATTCACTGATGTATTTCTAGTGGCTTCCTTTGCAGCTTTATCTGCCATTTCATTTCCTGTAACACCATAATGAGCTGGTATCCATAAAAAATGTATCATTAGACCCATCATATTTATTCTGTATAGTGTTTGTTGAATTTCTATTGAAATATCTGGCTGCTTTCTGAATGGTTACACTGGTAACTGACTAATGATGAACTGGAGTCTGAACAAATCACCGATCTCAATGGTCTTGTTTCTTCAACCCACTGAATGGTTAATAATATTACGAGCATTTCCCCTGTGTACACTGAAAGTCCATCATTACTTCTTTTCCTAACTTTGATGTTGAACTCTGGAACAATGAAGGCTACACCGACTTTATTTACTAAGTTCTTGGAAGCATCTGTGTAAATTTGAACATAGCTGTAATATGTATTGATATGGCTCTGTACCGTATTTGAATTTAAAATGAACCCATTATTCTCATTTCTTTTTTTCAATAATGTAAAATCTACCATGGCATCTGGAAGTATCCAAGGTGGTATTACTGGTAATGGAGTTGTTTGACTTATATTGATCTGATCTATTTTGAGTTCTGTTGTTTTCTGATTCAAAGTCCAACCAAAACTTCTGATATATTTTACTTCTTTTTCCCAGCAAGGTTTAACTGTCTCTTGTGTTGGATGATCCTGTCCATGACCTCTCAGATTAGCCCAGTAATTTAGAGTTAGTTGTTCTCTTCTAATTTAGAGTGGTATTTATCCCATTTCTACCAGTAGTGATGTTGTTGGGGTAGATCTCATTGTGCCTGTACACAGTCTCAATGCTTGATATTGAATACGATCTAATTTTTGTAAAGTTGTATCTGCTGCTGAATTATAAACAATGCTTCCATAGTCTAGTACTGATCGAATTAATCCTGTGTATATAGCCTTAAGGGCTTTCCTGTCTGCCCCCAGTCACTTCCAGTTAAACACCTCATGATATTTAACACCTTCTTGCATTTATCTAAAACTTTCTGTACGTGTATATTCCATGTAATCTTCTCATCAAACCAGACCCAAAGAAATTTAAATTGCTTCACTTTTTCTAGTTCTTGGTTATATAACTTTAGTTTAATATCAGCTCCAATTTTTTTTCCTTGTAAAGAACATTGTCTTAGTCTTTTCTACCGAAAATCTAAATCCCCACTTGTATGACCATTTTTCAACTTTAGAAATAGCTTCTTTTCTCTTGTAAATGAGTCCTCGAGGCTCAATGGGATTTACCTGTATAAATAAATGTTGATTGATTCTTGCATTTTTCTAGTAATAAACTCCAAGTTCCTTCCCCTCTTCCACATTGCTCCGTCATCAGCAAAAAGAGAAAAACCCATCCCAGTATCTACATTAGTATCTATATTAGACGTTAATGCAATCGGTCTGTAATGTTCTGGGTTTGTGTCATCTTTGCCTGGCTTGTGTATTGGTATTATCACTGATTCTTTCCATCCCTGTGGTAATTTCCCATTCTCCCAAACTTTATTATAAAGATCCAATAAAATGTCTTTAGAGGATTCACTAAGATGTTTCACCATTAAATAACAAATCTGATCTTTCCCAGGTGTTGTTAGCTTAAATTTCTGTAGGGCTCGATTTAGTTCTGATTTTGTAAAAGGAACATTTAATAGATCATTTCCATCCTCTACATGCTCCAAGATCTCTCTGTTCTCTATCATTGTCATTTCTCTTCCCTTTTTCCGTTCCAAAGTAATATTATCTGAACTATGTATTTTAGTAAAGGTTTTAACCATCAGATCTGCCTTTTCTTCATCTTTTACTGCTGTAATTTGACCATTGCTTAATACCGGATAACCATATTCTCTTTTAATCTCATTCATTCTTCTTATAATTGTCCATACTTTATTAATCCCAGTTTCTCTTCCTACTGAATTACAGAAATGCCTCCAATAATCCCTTTTTGCACTTTTAATAGTTCTTCTCACAATGGCTTGACATCTCTTATATTCAATAAGATTTTGGGAGCTGTGATTCCTTTTTAATATTTTAAAAAACTTTATTTCGACTTTTGATTACTTTATGACACTCCTTTGTCCACCATGGAACAATCTTCTTACAGCCCTCACCTCCTTTCTTCTTTACAGATTTGTCAGCAGCCTGTATGATAGCATGACAAACAGAGACATTTAGCTGATCAACTTCCATATTTACAGTAATTTTTCCCAATTCCTGATCACTTATACGTCTAAATGTTTCCCAATCAGCACTACCTAAACACCATTTCTGCAAACCACCTGTCTTATATTTTTCAATATCCAATTTTATTTCTGTTATTATGGGATAGTGGTCGCTTCCTATTGTTGTATCTTTAACTATCTGCCATGAACTAATTCCTGCTATTGAATTTGATATTATTGTGAGGTCAATTGCAGATTCCATACCTGTTCTCATATCAACTCTTGTACCCTGACCTTATATGGAGCCGTCAGCTGTCTTGTGTGAAAAACAATATTCTCCATGGTCTTCTGCCTCAACTTCTGCTCATGCTGAGTCCATTTTTGAAAAATGACAAAATATAACTCCTAAAACTGCTAAAACTTGATGCCACTTCATTTTTATATTTATTTCCAGAAGAAGAAGAAGTGTCTTCAGAGGTTTTTGTGTTGTTTCTTTCAGTAGTTCTTGGTGCAGCGCCCCCACAGGCGAGTGGGGGAACAGGTTGGTTCAACAGGTTGACTCGACTGCACAGTGCAGTGTGAATGCAAACGCATCAGCTCAAATGTAAACAAAATGTCATGAATATGCACCGTCTTCTTTCTCCAGCTTCGAGGTGACTTTATTTGAGGTGGGTCGCTCACACCCCGTGCTGTGCGCTGTCATCTACAGAGCCCCTAAATATAATAAGGATTTCTTGAATGGCTTTTCTGATTTCCTGACTGGAATAATGATAAACTATGACTGAGTCCTTATTGTTGGGGATTTTAACATACATGTATGCTGCCAAGAGAAACCACTGGTGAAGGACTTTCTCAGCCTCACTGACTCGTTTAACCTGGTTCAGTGGGTGGCTGGTCCCACACATGAACATGGACACACGCTGGACCTGGTTCTCTCTCACGGCTTGTCTGTGAACGACCTGGAACTATATGATAATGTGATTTCTGACCATAGGCCTGTTTTATTTGATGTTGGTTTGTCCTGTGCTCCAGTTAAATCCTGCGCTCCTGCCCAGCGACGTAGAGTTTTTAACCCTTCCACTGCTGGTCAGTTCTCGGCTGCCTTTGAACAGCTCTGTGCTCCCTCTGGCTCTGCTGCTGACACCGAACAGCTGAGCTCCTGGTTTGACTCCTCCTGTCAAACCATTTTGGACTGTGTAGCTCCATCTAAACTGGTGCGGTCTAAAGCCAGATCTGAACCCTGGTTTAATGAAAAAACTATTGCAGCCAGACAGGAGTGCCGCAGAGCTGAACGGAGATAGAAAAAGGATAAACTGGAGGTTTCATTTTACATTTTAAAGGACTGTCAACGTCAGTACCAGAACACTGTTAAAGAGGCCAAAAAACAACACTTGTCAGATATTATTGTGTCCAATCATAATAATCCACGTGTCCTTTTTAAAACTATTGACTCTGTCCTGAAGGCCCCACAACCTGTCTGTCTGGAAGCCTCTACTGAACTTTGTAATGACTTCCTGCAGTTTTTTATAAATAAGGTTGTTACCACAAGGGCCCTTATTTCAGCCCCTGCTTTTGACCCCTCCTGCTTGGTCCCCTGCCTGGCTGTGTTCGATAGATTTGAACCAGTGACCCTGACCCTTTTAGAGGATGTGGTCGGCCATATTAGACCATCAGGTTCTCCTCGTGACCTTGTCCCCCCTCGTCTTTTAAAAGAGGTGTTTTCCAGCATCAGGCAGGTGATTCTTGCTGTTATCAATAGCAGTCTGTCCTCAGGTGTTGTCCCAATAAGTTTTAAACATGCTGTGGTGCAGCCCCTGCTTAAAAAGCCTAGCCTAGTCCAAACTGTCTTGGCTAATTTTAGGCCCATTTCCAAGCTGCCTTTTATTTCAAAAATTTTAGAAAGAATTGTATATTCACAAGTCAAATGTTTTCTGGATGAGCACAATATCCTGGAGGTTTTTCAGTCTGGCTTCAAAACTCGCCAGAGCACAGAATCAGCTCTAGTCAGAGTTTTTAATGATATTTTTAAGACTAATGATTCTGGTGAACATGTGGTTCTTGTCCTGCTCGACCTAACCGCTGCCTTTGATACCGTGGACCATAACATTTTAATATCACGCTTACAGCGCCAAGTGGGTATTTGTGGTACTGCACTGAGCTGGTTTAGGTCCTATCTGGCAGACAGAACCATGTCTGTCAACATAGCTGGATCTGAATCCTCCACTGCTCCTCTGTGTTTTGGGGTTCCACAGGGCTCTATTTTAGGTCCCCTGCTTTTCTCCCTTTACCTGCTTCCATTGGGATCAATCTTTAGAAAGCATGGGATCTTTTTTCATTGTTAAGCTGACGATAGTTAGATCTATATGCCACTTAAAAAGAAAGATGCCCCCTTAATTAGGCCACTTCTGTTGTGTCTTGAAGACATCAAATCCTGGATGTCTTTAAACTTCTTAAATTTCAATGAAAAGAAAACAGAAGTGATGGTGTTTGGTCCTAGTGGCTCTTGTGAACATTGCCCTGTTGATCTGGGCCCTCTGGCACCACATGTAAAGAAAACTGTTTCTAAGTTGGGTTTTAAAATGGACAGTGATTTTAAATTAGATTCCCAGATTGGAGCGGTGGTCAAGACCAGTTTTTATCACCTCAGACAGCTGGCTAAGGTAAAGTCCATCCTTACAAAACAACAGCTGGAAACGGTAATCCATGCCTTCGTCACCTCTCGGCTGGATTACTGCAACACTCTTTATCTTGGAGTCAGCCAGTCCTCCCTCAGACGCCTCCTGTTGGTCCAGAACGCTGCTGCTCGGCTCCTAACTGGAGTTCATGAGTGGGAGCACATCACCCCAACTCTGGCTTCACTCCACTGGCTGCCTGTTCATTTTAGAGTTCATTTTAAGATTCTTTTATTTGTTTTTAAAAGTTTAAATGGTCTTGCTCCATCCTACCTCTCTGAGCTGCTTCACCCATACTCTCCTGCTCGGTGCCTCAGATCAGCTGATCAGCTGCTCCTGGAGGTGCCGAGGTCTAAGCGGAGGCTCAGAGGGGACAGAGCTTTTTCTGTTGCTGCTCCAAGACTGTGGAACGATCTCCCTCTTCCCATCAGACGAGCTCCTTCACTGTCCAGTTTTAAAACTCTTTTAAAAACACATTTTTACTCCCTGGCTTTTAGCACACACTGAATTCTGCTTGCACAGTTTTTATTATTTTTTTTATTGATCTTAATGTTTTAACAACTGTTTTTATGTGTTTAAATGTTCTTGATTTTATGTGTACAGCACTTTGTGGCAGCTGTGGTTGTTTTAAAGGGCTTTATAAATAAAGTATTATTATTATTATTATTATTATTATTAATATTGGTAACCAACCGAACCGAGTCTACCGGACTATCAGGTGTGAATGCACCATAAAAGGGGGACAGATGAACCCGGAGGCTCCACCCCTGTTTAATGATGGACGGTTTCTTTTCACAAAGATGGCCTCCTTTACTCCTCTCTCAAACCATCGTTCCTCTCTGTCCAGGATGTGAACATCTTCATCCCTGAATGAGTGACCTCTGACCTGGAGATGAGTGTAGACCGCAGAATCCTGGCCTGATGATGTTGATCTTCTGTGCTGGGCCATCCTTTTGGCCAGTGGCTGTTTAGTTTCCCCGATGTAAGACTGATCACAGCCCTCCTGACACTGAATAGCATACACAATAAAACTCCCTTTTAAAAGGAAGAAACCTCCAGCAGAACCAGCTCAGGACAAGCGGCCATCTGCTTTGACTGGCTGGTTGAGAGGAAAGAAAGGAGAGACAGACGAACACAGAATGGTAGGTCCAGGTGTATCTGAAAGACAAAAAAAAACACATGTTAAGGATAGAAAAAAATAATTACTAATACAAAGCAGGTTGAGCAGAGTAAGTAAAGACAGTAGTAGAGTGAAAATTGTGGTCAGTTTGTCCTCCAGCAGTCTAAGCCTATAGCAGCATAACTAGGGGACAGCTCAGGAAACCCAAGCCAACCCTAACTATAGGATTTAGCAAAAAGGAAAGTCTTAAGCCTAGTTTTAAAACTGGATAATGTGTCAGCCTCACAGACAGAGATTGGAAGTTGGTTCCACAAGAGAGGAGCCTCATTAAGATGGCTGCGCTCAGAGCAGTTGCAGCTTCACAGGCTCCCGGTACCATCCCAGTTTTTAGAAGTTTTGATATTGACTCCGTGCCTGACTCCGCGCGATTTATGCGTGTGAACTATAGCCGAACCGAACTGATGAGAATAGGAGCGGATTTGCCATGAAATATAGCAGAAATCAGCAACAAACTCAAAGCTACGCTCGGCAGAATGCAGATCTTAAAGTCATCTACCTGGAAGCTGCAGCAGAGGCGTTCCAGCGGGCAGAAGAGGAA
>NW_023619814.1:0-8213 GCF_014905685.2 Nematolebias whitei
GTTCAAGTAGGTTCGGCTTGAGCGTCGTGAGACCAATGTAGGTTAGGGTACTTAAGGTAGCATTAATCTACATTAACTCCTCAAAGGTTGAAGTTTAACAAATGAACTGCATGTTGGCATAGTTAAAGTCCTTTTAGTCTCTAACTAAAGTACACATAAAATTCATTCTTGCTGGGGGTGTTCAGAAACAATACCGAAACCAAATAAACGATGTCTCAACATCGACAAAAGTAGTGATTAAGCAACTAGAAAACAACGTTCCACTGCGTCACTCACTCTGATTGTCAGATTCGATCACGCTGATATGTCTGGGTGTTATCTTAACACTTAATTAAGCTTAAACTTATTTAGTTTCTGCTTGGACGACCTTTTTTCCCACTAGGTCTGAGTTTGTGAGATCTTTGTCTCCTGTGGAGTTATTGCACGCCTTGTGTAGTTTAACCTGTTTTCGATGTACCCATTTAACCATTGGCTCTTTTTGGCCTTAGCCGATTTTGATCTGATAGACAACTGGAGACAGTTTGTCTGTTATCAGGTGGGGTCCAGTCCACCTGGGCATCAGTTTGCGGCCGAGAGTTCCAGTCCCAGACTTTCTTTTCCCGGTTATGGGGGCGAACGTGTAGTACCAGACCCTATATCCCACTTGGAGTTCCTCGTGAGAGGCCTTTTGGTCATAGTACGCCTTTCGTCCTTCAGCGGATTTTTCCAGGTTTTTCTGGGCAAACGCAAAGGTGTTTTTAAGGTGTTCTTCCAAATCATTCATGTATTGTTGTGTGGTGTAGGCTGTCACCATGGCGGCATCGCCTGGTTGGTACAACAGGTGTAAGGGGAGAGTCATTTGTCGACCCGTCATCATCTCGAAGGGAGAGATGCCAGTCGATGTGTGTGGAGTGGCCCTTATGGCCATGAGGACCAGAGGGAGTTTCACGTCCCAGTCCTTGTGGTTTGCGGCTACGTATTTCTTCAAAATACTCACCACAGTTCTGTTTGCTCTCTCTACTTGGCCTGAGGCCTGTGGGTGGTAGCCAACATGGAAGTTGACTTTGATGCCTAGCATCTTCCACAGTTCTTTCATCACTTCAGCTGTGAAGTGCGTACCTTGGTCTGAGTTCACCCTGAGGGGAAGTCCAAACCTTGAAAATACATGATTCATTAGTAACACAGCAGTTGTTTGTGCTGTGTCGTTAGGAGCTGGTAGGCATTCTACCCATTTGGTAAATGCGCAAGTTACCATGAGAAAATATTTATTTCCTCTAGTGCTCTTGGTAAGTGGTCCAACCCAGTCGATCTGGAGGTCAGACCATGGGAATGCAATGCCTCTACTTTGCAGTGGTGCTCTGTGGAGTGGTCTGGATGGCTGAAACTGGCCACAGACCAACACCCTTTTATATAGTTCTTGACATCCTTTTTCATTCCAGGCCAATAAGCAACTTGTTTTAATGCTTTCAGCGTGGCGTTATCTCCCTTATGTCCTGCGGACGGGAGGTCATGTGCATGAACTAACATCACCCCCCTGTGGTCATGGGGGACCACGAACACGGGTGAGGACGTCGGTCCATGAGCAAAAGTTAGGATGCCCTTGATTAGTTTTAGCTGTTTGTGCAGCTGAAAGAGGACTTTAAGGTCTGGATTGGAATCCAGGTCGGCTTCGGACGGAGTGTTCTTCTCTGGGTCAGTCAAGTACAGAATCATAGAGTTTAGCGCAGGATCCGACTTCTGAAGTTGGATGATGTCTGGGTCAGTCAGCACGGGTTGTACAGAGACTGTGTTGTCAGCCGGCTTGGCTGTAGCCTGTGCACGTATGACTGCCATTACCTCGTCTGTAGGTTGTACTGACAGAGTTGCGAGCAGCCCGGAGAGGTCAGAGGACCACTGAGGGCCGTCCACGGCTCCGTCCTTGATAGCTGATTTATCTGTCCGCAGCGACAGTACAGCATCTTTGGTGTGGGATCCTTGGATCTCTACACCTTTAACTACCAACGGTAGGTAGTATCCGGTGGGCTCTGACTGTTTCAGCTCGCAGAGGAGGCTTTCTTGTTCAGTCAGAGTTGTGTCCACCGGTTGAGTCTTTTCGGTTTCACATGCTTTTGAAGGCGTACTTACCGGGACTGTGTTCTCTGTTGAGAGGTCCTTGGTGCCTTCTGCGGTGCCTGCTGTTGGGCAGTCTGTGACTGCCTCAGGAGGCATGGGCATTGGCAGGGGTTTGCTCACTCTGGCCCACATTGTCTGTTCACCATACTCTATAATCGCCTCAAAGCAATTTATAAAATCCTGGCCGATCAAAAATGGGAATGAGTCAACCCTAGACACATGTACCGGGTGGTATAGTGTCATCTCGCCAACCTGCATGTGAACCATAGCTATAGCTGTTAGGGTTGTCCTTGTCTCTGCGAGGCCCTGCAGCCCTATAGCACATTCTATGAGAGGTATTTCCTTGTGAACATCGTTAGCGGCGGTCCTGAGCTCCTATGTATATACGTACGTATATACATACATATATACATACATATACACACACACACACACACACACACACACACACAAATACATACAGTGAGGAAAATAAGTATTTGAACACCCTGTGACTTTGCCACTTCTCCCACTTAGAAATCATGGAGTGATCTGAAATTTTTATATTAGGTGCATGTCCACTGTGAGAGACAATCTTAAAAAAATAATAATAATCCAGATATCACAATGTATGATTTTTTAATACTTTATTTGTGTGTAACTGCTGCAAATAAGTAGTTGAACACATGTTATTCATCAACAATTCTGGCCCTCAAAGACCTGTTAGTCCACTTCTAAAAAGTCCATCACACAGCCAGGATAACCAAGGAGTGGCTCCAGAAGTAGCATATCAAGGTTCTGGAGTGACCTAGCCAGTCAGGTGCATGTCCACAGTAAGAAACTTAATCTTTAAATAAAAAATAAAAAATCCAGATATCACAATGTATGTTGTTTTAATAGTTAATTGGGGACTGTCATGCAAATGCATGGCAGGCACCTATTATTATACACCTCGGAAGATTGTCTACGTTTCTATCTCTGTTAATGCAGCCCGAACCACAGTGTCTACCCCCACAAAAGTTATATCAAAACAAGTGGCTCGGCCCCATGATGTGTGCTATTATTTTTATTGGCATTTCGAGTTACCATGGCGACGTAATTTGCAAACAAAGACGCAATATTTCACCAACTCCAGGAATTAGTTGGTGACTGCCCACTTATTATTCTACACATGAAAAGTGCATCTTTTTCAACTTTAATCTGGCCCAAACCGCAACGTGGAACCCCACAAAAGCTATATCAAAACATCCGACCCGGCACCGGGAAGTGTGAAATTACTTTTATTGGCATTCGCAGTTACCATGGCGACATATTTTGCAAACCAAGATGCCAAATTTCCCATAGGAAATTAATAGGAGAAAACTCTTCACAGAAACCGAGTAACATATGGAGCCATTTTGGTTCAACATGCAAGGAAGGCAGTGCATTATGTACTGCATGAACGGCACATATTATTACCTATTATCACCTATTGTTATTATTAATGAGTAATATTGATAATAAATATTAATTATAAATTATCAATGTTAATAATGATCTATTTTAATATCAATAATTATTCATATTAATAAGTAATATTTAATATTAATATTAATTATTGGTGTGAATATTGTTAATATTGATTATTAATTATTAATATTTTAATAAATAATACATTACTAATATTTAAATAATTAATAAATATATTAATATTAATCATTCGTATTTAGGATTAATATTAATCATCAGTAATATTAATATTTATTATTAATAATAATTTAATAATAAATAGGCAGTCCCCGTCAAAGTTTCTCCAGGAACTTTCTAGTTTGTGTGTTACTGCTGCAAATAAGTATTTGAACACCTGTGAAAATCAATGTTAATATTTGGTACAGTAGCCTTTGTTTGTAATTACAGAAGTCAAACGTTTCCTGTAGTTTTTCACCAGGTTTGCACACACTGCAGCAGGGATTTTGGCCCATTCCTCCAAAAAGATCTTCTCTAGATCAGCCAGGTTTCTGGGCTGTCGCTGAGAAAAATGGAATTTGAGCTCCCTCCAAAGATTTTCTATAGGATTTAGGTCTGGCAACTGTCCACCCCCATGCTTCACAGTAAGGATGGTGTTTTTGGGATGTACTCATCATTCTTCGTCTTCCAAAAACGGCAAGTGGAATCAAGACCAAAAAGTTCTATTTTTGTCTCATCTGACCACATAACTTTCTCCCGTGACTCCTCTGGATCATCCAAATGGTCATGGGCAAACTTAAGATGGGCTTGGACGTGTGCTGATTTAAGCAGGGGCACCTTCCGTGCCATGCATGATTTTAAACTATGACTTCTTAGTGCATTACCCACAGTAACCTTGGAAACAGTGGTGCCAGCTCTCTTCAGGTCATTGACCAGCTCCTCCCTTGTAGTTCTGGACTTATTCCTCACCTTTCTTAGGATCATTGATACACCACGAGGTGATTTCTTGCATGGAGCCCCAGTCCGAGGGAGATTGACAGTCAAGTTTAGCTTCTTCCATTTTCTAATAATTGCTCCAACAGTTGATCTTTTTTCACCAAGCTGCTTAGCAATTGCCCCGTAGCCCTTTCCAGCCTTGTGGAGGTGTACAATTTTGTCTCTGGCGTCTTTGGACAGCTCTTTGGTCTTAGCCATGTTAGTAGTTGGAGTCTTACTGATTGTGTCACTTCACCACTTGCTCTCGCTGAGATCGGATGGTTCTCCCCTCCATCTCCGCTTTGCTTTGCTGCTCTGTCTGTAGGTGAAACTGCTTTGAAGTAACCGGCTGACCTCTCCTGACCCCTGCCAGTGTAACCCATCCGAGACTGGCTGGCCTCTCCTGACCCCTACCAGTGGACATCCCTTTGCATCATGATTGGATTCTTTGTCTCCTGCTTCTCCAACCAAAGACAAGGCTCATCTATTATTATCTACCATTATTTAGTAGTAGACACTACTAGGGTGGCACGGTGGTGCAGTTGGTAGAGCATATGCTTCTCAGTGAGAAGTTAACTGGTTCAAATCCCAGTTAGGGTTGTGGTTATTAATATCTGTTATTTTTCATCCTGCTGTAGTTGTTAATAAAATTTGTGTAATTGTGTTAACAGGAAGTTTTTGTAAGACAATTTCACTTTGTGGTTTGACATTTTGTTGGTCGATAATTTTTATTTAAAGTAGAGTACAGAGACTCAGTAGAGGGCACAAAAGTGTGTGTTAAAACAGCATGCATAATAAGAATGAGACGACCGAGTTCTTTAGTGGCATCTTCACAGTTACTGTAGTTAAGAGTTTAACTGTTGTCTCCCATTTTATTTACAACAGCCACAACATGAGTGATCACAAGTGTTACACTATTGTCCTTCTTGCACTATCACTCAGTTTGTGAGGACAGCCTGCTCTTGCTAGATTTACACATGTTCCATATTCCTTTAATTTCTCAATGGTGGCGTTAGAATTTCTGGGAATGTGGAAAATTTGATTTCACTTTGTCACTGAAATTTATTTATTTATTTATTTTTTTCAAAAAGGCAAAATTGTCAAGACAATGATGGATTCATGACAGCAGGTAAGGGTACAACATTCATTGGGGCCAGATGAAGCTTGTCCAACATATGGTCAACAAGTTGGACACCTCTGCTCTAACACAACAAAGGACGTGGACTGTCTCAGAGTCTTCTATCAATGAACGCAGCAGTTTGTCTCCTTTAGATTTTTAGATTCAGACATATTTTTTATCATTTTATTTATTTATTTAAATTTTGAGAACTTTTATGCTCAGGGTTTGGATGGAAGTGCGATTATGGATCCATCCATCCATCCATTATCTTTACCCGCTTCGTCCTTTTTGGGTCACAGGGGACATTGGTGTCCATATCCAGCTATCACTGTGTGAGACGTGGAGAACACCCTTGACAGTGGTGTAGTCTATGTGATACGCAGACATACGGAGTAAAGCTTGGGAATTTCAGTATACCCACTTAAAAGTGCCATTGGGCTTGTGTCATTGTCAACACATTTGGCACATTTTATAGACATTGAGTCAGTTCAACCCGTTTTTTGAATAAATTAATACTTCAGTACTTACTACTCAATACTTGAACATGTTTTGCTTTGATACTGTTTTATAAATTCTATAACATGTTTTTAATACAAAACCAACAGTTGTACAAAGTTTGTTGTACATCATTCAAAGATAAGCATCAGAGAAATTTTTAAATGTTCAATACGCTTAAAAATCTAAATAAATTGAAGATTACATTGTATTAACCAGTGTACTTTGGTTTCTAAGCACAGTATACCCACTACATAAATGTAGACTACACCACTGCCTGGACAGGTCTCCAGTCCATCACAGGGACACCCTGGACAGGTCTCCAGTCCATCACAGGGACACACAGAGACAAACAACCATTCATTCTCTCACCTAGGGATAATTTAGAGTTACCAGTCAGCCTAACATGCATGTTTTTGGTCTGTGGAAGAAAACCCATGCAGCACAGAGAGAACATGCAAACTCCACCCAGAAAGGTCCTCGGACGGGATTTGAACCTGCAACGGTGTCGCTAAGAGGTGGCAGCTCTACCAACTGATCCACCGTGCCGGCCATGGATGCAACAACTATTTTATAATCACAATCTGAATTGTAACTGAACCCAAATTGTGTGGTGCCTTAAAATTTCCATTTCTAACCTGTGAATTTCTGTAAAATGTGAAAACCACAGTGTCATTGACCAACATGTACACACAATGCTTTGCATTTACAGTAGCATACTGAACAAATAAAGTGTAGTTAAAACCTGCTCCCATTAACTTGAAACTTTTCAACACTGGCTTCTCTTCCCGACCATAGCAGAGGCCGCTCCGCGCGCGCGCACACACGCGCGCACACACGCACACACACACACACACACACAAACACACACAGCAGCTGAAGGTTTCCATCAGTCTGCTGTCAGCTGCTGTCAGGCTGCAGCAGCTCTGAGCACGCGCCAGCTGGCTGTCATAAGGCAGAGCTGCCGGAGCTACATGATGATGCAACAACGTGGCACCGCACAAATAACAAGATGCTGCAGTGGAGCTTGAACTGAGCCCGAACAGAACCGAGCCGGAACCACGAGCCCACAGCCACAAACCACAAGCTGAACCCGAACCGAGGCTGGCGGCCGGTGTTTTACTCACCGACGAGGAGGAGAAGCTCCTGAAGGCTTGTCTCGCCGTCCACAGCATGATGGCGGATTTTAGAGCTCAAAACTGGAAAAACAACAACAAAGCAACAAGGGAAGGAAGCTTGAAACTGCTCTAGAGCTGTGCTCTGCTCACACCTTCCTAAGACGTGCGTGTCGGCTCGTCACAGCAAACTCGTACTCGCCATATACGTCTTGCTTCGGCGGTGTACGTGCGCGTTCACGCGTCAGCGCAGCACGCAAACTGCAGTCAAATATTTTGTAAATCAGTTTTGTAAACTTGTAAAATAAATGTATGCTTTGCGCAAGTGTAGATAGGAATTTGTGTGTGTAAAAAAATTATTACACAAGTTACACATCTGTTTTATGAAGTTCTGTTTACAGACACAAAGCACAAAACTACGTGTCATTTTATGATCACATTTTTTCTTCCTCTCAGCTGATTGGTCAATGTCAAGTCAATCATAAATGTAATCCAATCAGAGAACAGATGGGCTGGACTGTCTGGATGAAGCTTTATCATGGAAAAGTAGCATAGTGAACAAAATCAATCCATCCATCAATCAATCACTCAATACATCAGTCAATCACTCAATACATCAATCACTCAATACATCAATCACTCAATGCATCAATCAATCAATATATCAGTCAATCACTCAATATATCAATCACTCAAAACATCAATCAATCAATCAAAGGCTGGGGACGTCCTGGACAGGTCTACTAACATTTTTCAGTCAGATCATCTGGACAGTTTCTTTTTTGTGCTAAAACTTTTCGCCTTCGATCCGGAAGGCTTCATCAGTCAAGGAAACACACAACAAAATTGATTCTTCACACAACAGCTTACTCCAAAGTAGAACAAACCAGTTTGGCTTGTGGTAAGGTGGTCTCTTTATTACGCCCCCTCCTCCATTGCCGGCCCTCTTCGTTGTTGACATTTGTGTCAGACTGGTTGAAAACAACAAAGTC
>NW_023619815.1:0-7353 GCF_014905685.2 Nematolebias whitei
TGATTTTTCCTGCCAAGCTCTGCCTGTTCCTGTCACTCACTCTCACCCAGCAATCAAGCTCATGCTCTACACCTGTTCTCTACCCTACTTAAACTCCCTGCATTCACTCAGTCAGTGCCAGATTCTCGAACCTTTCAAGCAGTAGAAATCCAGCATACCTGATCTTGTCTCTTGCCATGACTCCTTGCCTGTTTTTGACTCCTCGCCTTGCCTGAACCCTCTTGGATTTTGTCTGCCTATCTGCCAATGGTTTCTGACTCTGTGCCTGCCCCTGTTGACCACATCTTTTGGATCACGACTCGGCCCTGTTCTCGCTTCTCCTCTTCTATGGTTTTTTTACCCCTGCAACGACTCACAGACCACAATTCTGGATTTCCCTATTCTGGACCTCAAGTCCTTTAATCTGCTCCACTGCAGCAACCTGCTCTTCTGGAGGGACATCACCGACTGCAGTGTGACTACAGACTCTGCTGCAACATCAAGAAAGAAGGTTAGTGCAGACACCAACATTCACTTGCACGTCCAGAACTTAGTCAAAGCCACTAACTCTTCTGTCTTGACAGATTAGACCCAGCCCAGGACCCAGACCTTCACCAGAGTTTTTCCTGTTCACAAAAAAATTGTTAAACTGCTCTTGTCTTGTTGTGGTTGTTGCTGATCCAAAACCCAGATCTTGTCACGGATGATCAAGCTTCTCACCCTATCTCTAAGGGAGAGCCCAGACACCCTGCGGAGAAAACTCATTTGGCCGCTTGTATCCGAGATCTCGTTCTTTTGGTCACAACCCAAAACTCATGACCATAGATGAGGGTGAGAACATAGATCGATCGGTAAATTGAGAGCTTCGCCTTTTGACTCAGCTCTCTCTTCACCACGACAGACCTGTGCAGCACCCGCTTCACTGCAGATGCTGCACCTATCCGCCTATCAATCTCACGCTCCATTTTTCCCTCATTTGTGAACAAGACCCCAAGATACTTGAACTCCTCCACTTGGGGCAGGACCTCCTCCCTGACCCAGAGAGGGCACTCTACCCTTTTCCGGCTCAAGACCATGGCCTCAAATTTGGAGGAACTGATCCTCATCTTAGCCGCATCGCACTCGGCTGCGAACCGCTCCACCGAAAGCTGTAGATCACGATCTGATGAAGCCAATAGGACAACATCATCTGCAAAAAGCAGAGATGCAATCCTAAGGCCACCAAAGTGGATCACCTCAACACCTTGGCTGCACCTAGAAATTCTGTCCATAAAAGTTATGAACAGAATCGGTGAAAAAGGGCAACATTGGCGGAGTCCAACACTCACCAGGAACAAGTCCAACTTACAGCCGGCAATGTGGACCAGGCTCTGACACCGGTCATACAGGGACCTAACAGTTCGTATCAAAGGGCCCATTACCCCATACTCCCAGAGTACCCCCCACAGGGTTCCCCGAGGGACGCGGTCAAACGCCTTCTCCAAGTCCACAAAGCACATGTAGACCAGTTGGGCAAACTCCCACGCACCCTCCAGGACCCTGCTGAGAGTGTAGAGCTGGTCCAGTGTTCCACGACCAGGACGAAAACCGCACTGCTCCTCCTGAATCTGAGGTTTGACTATCCGATAAACTCTCCTCTCCAGAACTTCCGAATAGACCTTACCAGGGAGGCTCAAGAGCATGATTCCCCTGTTGCTGGAACACACTCTACGGTCACCCTTTTTGAATAGGGGGACCACCACCCCAGTCTGCCAATCCAGGGGAACTTCCCCCGATGTCCACGCAATATTGCAGAGTCGCGTAAGCCAACACAATCCTAGAACATCCAGAGCCTTAAGGAACTCCGGGCGAATCTCATTCACCTCTGGGGCCCTGCCACCGAGGAGCTTTTTAACCACCTCGGTGACCTCAGCACCAGAGATTGGAGGGCCCGACCCAGAGTCCCCTGGCTCCGCTTCCTCAGTGGAAGACATGATGGTGGGATTGAGGAGGTCTTCAAAGTATTCTGCCCACCGACCCACGACATCCCGAGTTGAGGTCAGCAGCGCACCACTCCCACTATAAATAGTGTTGGTGGCGTATCGCTTTTCCCCCCTGAGACGCTGGATAGTGGACCAGAATCGCCTGGAAGCCGTACAGAAGTCATTCTCCATGGCCTCTCCAAACTCCTCCCATGACTGAGTTTTTGCCTCAGCGACCACCCGAGCTGCATGTCGCTTGGACTGCTGGTACCCATCAGCTGCTTCCGGGGTCCCACAGGCCAAAAAGGCCCGATAGGTCTCCTTCCTCAGCCTGACAGCATCCTTCACGACGGTGTCCACCACCGGGTTTGAGGGTTGCCGCCACGACAGGCACTGACAACCTTGTGGCCGTAGCTCCGGTAAGCCGCCTCGACAATAGAGGCACGGAACATGGCTTACTTGGACTCAATGTCCCCTACTTCCCCCAGAATATGTTCGAAGTTTTCCCGGAGGTGGGAGTTAAAACTCAATCTCACAGGAGACTCTGCCAGACGTTCCCAGCAAACCCTCACAACACGTTTGGGTCTGCCAGGTCTGACTGGCATCCTCCCCCACCATCGGAGCCAACTCCCCACCAGTTAGTGATCAGTGGACAGCTCTGCCCCTCTCTTCACCCGAGTGTCCAAGACATGTGACCGCAGATCAGATGAGATGATTACAAAGTTGATCATCAAACTGCAGCCTAGGGTGTCCTAGTGCCAAGAGCACATATGGACACCCTTATGCTTGAACATGGTGTTCGTTATTGACAATCCATGACGAGCACAGAAGTCCAACAACAGAACACCACACGGGTTCAGATCAGGGGGGCCGTTCCTCCCAACCACACCCCCCTCCAGGTCTCACTGTCTTTGCCCACATGAACATTGAAGTCCTCCAGCCGAACAAGGGAGTCCCCAGGAGGTGCACTTTCCAGTACCCCCTCCAAGGATTCCAAAAAGGGTGGATAATCTGAACTGCCATTTGGTGCATGAGCACAACAACAGTCAGAACCCATCCGCCCACATGTAGGTTGAGGGAGGCCACCCTCTCATTCACTGGGGTGAACCCCAACACACAGGCACCAATATGGGGTCAATAAGTATGCCATTCCTGCTCGGCGCCTCTCACCAGGGGCATCTCCAGAGTGGAAGAGTGTCCAGCCCCTCTCAAGAAAACTGGTTTCAGAGCCAGAGCCATGCGTAGAGATGAGTCAGACTATTTCTAGCCGGAACCTCCCAACCTCACACACCAGCTCAGGCTCCTTCCCCACCAGTGAGGTGAGATTCCACGTCCCAATAGCCAGCTTCTGTAGCCGAGGATCAGACCGCCAGGGTCCCCGCCCTCGGCCACCACCCATCCCACATTGCACCCGACTCCTTTGACCCCTCCCACAGGTGGTGAGCCCATGGGAAGGGGGACCCACATCTCCTCTTCGGACTGTGCCCGGCCGAGCTTCATGGGTAAAAGCCTGGCCACCAGGCACTCGCCCGTGTGCCCCACCTCCAGGCCTGGCTCCAGAGTGGGGCCCCGGTGACCCACGTCTTGGCGAGGGAACATCAAGTCCATTTATTTTACTCATCATAGGGGTCTTTGGGCTGCACTTTGTCTGGTCCCTCACCTAGGACCTATCTGCCTTGGGTGACTCTACTAGGGGCGTAAAGCCCCTGACAGCATAGCTCCTAGGATCATTGGGACACTCAAACCCCTCCACCACGGTAAGGTGGCAGCCCAGGGATGGGCTCTTCAAAAACCCTTAATAAATCTCTTGAGAGAAAAAAAAATATTAACAGCTTTGAGTGTGGAATACAACACAGGTTAATAAGTTCACACAGAACAATGTAAGGAACTTGTATACAAGTGTAATAATTCATCAAGTTGACGTTTCGGAAGAAGACAAATGAAGTTTAAGTGTGGGAAGCCACACCAGCAGGTGAAGCATCCATTTGGAACCAATCAAAGCTGCTCTATACATACCTCCTTTCCATTGAAGATGACAGGAGTACCTGCAAAATGAGCCTTCTTTCCATCATTCTTGGCAGCTTCAATTATAGGCCACAGCTTGTTTCGTGTTGCTTTGTCATTAGCAGTCAAATCTTCAGAAAACCTCAGTATGTTGTTTTTGAGATATTCACTTTTTTTGCCATCTTCCACAGAAGGTCTCATGTAGATCCATTTGTGAAGCAGATGATGGTTGTCCTGGGCCTGTTTGCTGTTCCCTGGTACCTTCTTAGGCGGTGGACGACGTCAATGGCATCTGCAATTTTCTGATGAGAGTCAGGCACCCCAGCACAGCAGATACTGACAACCTTGGCCTTGATGTCTTCTGGGTTACCTTCAGGGATGCCATGGAGTCTCAGATTCCATCTCCGTCCATATCTATCAAGCTCATTTTTTAGTTGCAGTTCTGCAATTTGCCAGTCATATCTTTCGTTGGAGACTTTGACCACTCTCATGTCATATTTTAGAGACTCAACTTCTGCGAAGGTGAAATCTATGGATTTTTTCAGGGCTTCGATGCTCACTGTGTTTTTGGTAATCATGCCCTCCAGGTTGGCTGCACGCACATTGACTGTAGCAATAATGTTATCCTGCAGGTCTGCCAAAGATAGCTCTGCTTTTTGTTTTTTTGCTTTTGGCTTGACCGGTGTATCAGGGTCAGATGTCTTATGATCAGCATCTTGATTACCGTCACGAGTTTCAAAGATATTATAGTCATGATCGATGTTAGCTAATGCTGCAGCAGTGGATTCAGCGCCAGCTGAGGAGCTTGGTGGTGTTTTTGAAGTATTTATAGGTGTTCTGAAAGTCATACCTTTTTTGTTGGTCAAAGTTTCTTTCTGCTTGCGTTTCTGTCCTTGTTTGTTTAACTTCATGCTGGTAAATTTTGAGGCTCCACACTGTAGCGATGTAGCTATTTAGCTGTATTAGCTGTGCGTTCCGATGGGCAGAAAGGGCAGTTAACTCAATATTCACAGTAAAAAACAGTATTTGAGAGATTGTTGACACTTTGTTCGTGGGTTTAGTGCATCAAAGTAATAGTCAAAGCATGAAATTAAGGGATAGAAATCCTAAGCGCTGCTCATCCACTGAAATTTGCATCTGTTCCGGTCGCCATCTTGTCCGACCCCTTCACTTTCAGTTCTGGTTTGTCTTACAAAATTTAAATAGCACAAAGTAAACAGATAAATTAATTTACTTTAAAACAACTGAAGATCAATGGAAGTTATTTCTGTTAGCGCTGCAAAGATAAAGTATATTCATATCAAAAACCAACATGAAATGTTTGGATTTCAAACAGTATTTTTTTATTCTTTAACATAGTATATCCTTATCATGGTCTAATAATAAATTGAACATAGCACATTGTTCAAACATTAAAGTGTAAATGTTTGAAGGTGATAATGTAAAGTGTGGATGAGGAAACAGAAGAAGCAGAAACAGTCCAGTCAGAGTGTCTGCATACAAGCTGCTGCTGCTTCAACCTCTGTGGATCATCAGGACACAGCTCATCTTCTCCCACAAACACACCATCATGTTCAGCTCTCCACAACAAACGTCACCACCTCCATCTGTAGAGAGAAGAAGAAGCAGCAGAAGAGATAAATGAGTCTTTCAGAGAGACCAACACAAACTTCAATCACAACACATTGTGCAACATCTTTGGGTAAAACTTAGTAACTATTGGGAGTCAACCCTGCTTGTCTGTTAGCAAAATATTTCATAAACCACTGGATGGATTTTATTTAAACTTGCAGTAAATAAATCTGAAATGTTCACCTTCAACTGATTAACTTTTGGAGTCAACACAATTCAAGATGGCTGCCACAGCTAATCAAATTGAGCCTAGACATAAATATGTGTAAGTCAGTGAATTTGACAGATCCTGATGTAAAATGTGGTGTGGTAGTAGCTGACAGTCATTCACAACATCCTCCAAGCACTAACAGATCAGCTGAGACCTCACATGATCACATGACATGTTATTTTGGTGAGTGATCCGCATTCCTTCAAGTAACGCTCGCTCTTTCCTTCTTTTCTTGTCTTTCTGTTTGATCCTGAAACCAGTCCCTGTTCTCCTCTCATACATTCATTCAGAAATACAGTTACTGGGAAGCTGCAGGTTTACTGGAAACACTTGATCTTTGCTTTGACAACAATCGGCTTTAGTCCAATTCTGCTGAAAGCAGCAGGAACGACTCCAACCTTCTACTGACCTCAGAGTCTGCAGTCTGTAGTCTGGACTCTCCACAAGATCCAACAGCTGCTGAACATCTGGATGCTGAAGGTTGTTGTCTCTCAGGTCCAGTTGTCTCAGATGGGAGGGGTTGGACTTCAGAGCTGAGCTCAGAGAAGAACAGCTGATCTCTGACAAACTGCACCAACTCAATCTGAATAAAGAATAAAACATGTAAGTTTAGAAACAAAACAAAACTTTTAAAAATTCTGAACTCTGAAAAACTTTGATCCAACTGAAAGATGTTTTGATCAAACCTTGAAAAAATCTTTATGTTCTATCTCCAGAGATATTGTGATATCTTGAACAATCTGACATGATTACTTAGCTCTTGAAGAATGTTGTGAATGACTCTCAGCTACTACCACACCACATTTTAGCTCAGTGTCTGTAAAATTCACTGAGGTAAAGACACTTCTGTGTTGGCTGAGGTCAATTAGCTGCAGCAGCCATCTTGAATGAGGTCGACTCCAAACAGTAATAAGTTTGAATAATTAATCCAAAGATTAATTGTTGAAAGTTTCTTTGAAATCTGTTCAGTGGTTTATGAGATATTTTGCTAACAGACACACAGGACTGACTCCAACAAATTATATCAAGGTTTTAGACAAAAATGTTGCACAATGTGTTACACTCAAAGTATGTGTTGAGTATGATGCTCAGCTCCTACCACAACAACTGTCAGCTCAACATCTGTCAAACTGGCTGAGTTATAGTCATGTTGGTGTTTCCTGAAGTCAGTTGGCTGTGGCGGCCATCTTTAATTAATTTAATTCAGGAGTTATTCAGTTTTACATGTTTTTTTTTCAAATATTAGTTTCTGAGAGTTTCACTAAGATATTTTCAGTTGTCTCTGATATATTTTGCTAACAGACAAATTAAACTGATTTCAATAGTGAATGGCAAAGTTTTAAGCACAGATGTTGTTATGAAACAGCACTCAGAGGAAAAGATGGAGGTCAGTCTCAGCTACTACCACACTGACATTTTACTCAATTCCTGTAAAATTGACTGATATAGAGTCATTTTGTTGTGGCAGCCATCTTGATTCAGGTTGACTCTAAAATATATCAGTTGTAGACACACACACACACACACACACACACACACACACACACACACACACACACACACACA
>NW_023619815.1:7363-8212 GCF_014905685.2 Nematolebias whitei
ACACACACACACACACACACACACACACACACACACACACACACACATCAACAACATTGTCCCTCCTCCTCCATCAGCAGGTGATAAACATGTCTGACCTCAGAGTCTCCAGTCTACTTCGTGGACTCTCCAGAAAACCACACAGCTGCTTCACTCCTGAATCCTGCAGATTGTTGTCACCCAGGTTCAGTTCTGTCAGATGGGAGGGGTTGGACTTCAGAGAAGAGCTCAGAGAAGAACAGCTGATCTCTGACAAACTGCAGCTCCACAATCTGAATAAAGAATAAAACATGTAAGTTTTGAAAGAAAACAAAACTTTTAAAGACGTGATGTAAACTAATAACAATAATTTCAGGACAATTCAAAATGATTTCTTTGATAACTGAACTTTCAGTCTGTTTCTGTCAGTAGACCTGCTACATTCACACATCAGCTGAATATTCACTCCATGACTTTGTTGTTTGAAGTTCTGTTGGGATACTGGGTCCCAGTAAAATGAGCAGCCATTCAAGTTTGAACAGGAATATTTGGATTAACAGTCCCATGGAATCAGCAGCTGTATAAATGTTAGAGTGATGGTCCAGATGTTCTGAAGAGGCTGTATGATCCGTTTCATTGATGGTTCTGATGGTAACGTCTTGTAAAATGCAAACATTTAGTTTGGACTCTACTGGTTTTACTGGAGCTTTTTAACACAAAGTGTCTCATGTGGCCTGTGAGTGTGTTCAAGTTTTCCAGCAGATTTCTCAGATTTCTTATGTTGAAATTATGAGTTCATTGAAAATGAGTTTGACTCAAATGAAATCATTTGAGCTGAAACTGGAAGCCACAGGTTAGATTTATTATATT
>NW_023619816.1:0-8210 GCF_014905685.2 Nematolebias whitei
AAAAAAAACGAAGTCCAGATGACATGATTCAACCTTTTTTGTTGTTATATACCTGGATGACTGAGAAAACAAACTTTGTGTATTTGACTGATATTGAAATCCCAGGGAGACTCTCTTGAGAGCTGCTGGCCCAGTTTAACCCAATCAGAACCGGGTCATAATTTCATTATAATCCCGTCTCTGAGCAGATCAAAATCATAGGACCAGTCTAAATAAGAAATATCTTAACAACACAAAAGGGCGGGACTTAAAATTTGGATTGAACCAGCATACTACGGTTTGCTCACATGGTGGCCTCAGTTTATGGCCACCATATCCTTTCTTAAGTTGTAGTATTTCTTGGTGAGTCCAACCATAGCTCTTCTGCTAGTGTCTGTAGCTTTTTGGCCACCTAAGAGAGCAGATATAAAGAAGATATAAAGATTGGTAATGCATTAAAAATAACAATAAAAATTACAGTAAAATAAAACGGCACAAGTTTATAGAAACTTTTATATTGGTCTTTAAAAGTTTAGACTGACAGACGTGCAGAACTCATATAATACAGATGAAATGTAATGCCACAGTCTTTAAAGTACAGGCTCAGCCAATTATAATAATTATTGGCAAAATATTGATTTTCTTTGCTGGGCTTCAGGTTTTTAATTCATTATAAATGGTCTGCTGCTATTCTGGCCAGATCTAAGAATCACAATGTTGGTACACACAAAAATGGCAGCACAAACACCTTTTTTTCTTACACTGTACTGAGGCTATCCTTTCCAGCGTTTTCTCTTTTTGTGGCCATGGCAGCAATCTCCTGCTTAGCTGCACACTGTCATATATGAATGGCTGAAATAGCACGTTATGTAAAGAAGTAGTTTGATTGCAAAAACATCTGGAAAAACCTATAAACAGGAAAACAAAGCAGACTCAGCATTCAGGGCCTTGGTACCTTTAATAACACTAGATAGTCATACATAGCTACATTTATTTATCCATTAATTCCTGTTAACTTTCATAGTACTCACCGTAATTTCATACTTTACTAGTTTTACATCCTGGGTGTGGTACAACCCCACATGGAAGCTGTACGTTTAATTTTTTTTAACATGCAGCGTGCTGACAGATGTTATCAGATAGGATCTGGAAATTCTAAACTACTGTCTGAATTACTAAAGTCACATTAAAGTAAGCCAGGTCTGTGTCTGACAGGAGAATACAAGGCTACTGGAAGAGACAGCTTGGTGTTCTTGGTTGATGCATCCAAGGAAATGTTCATCAAAGGTGAAGATGGGCAGCCTTCAAACTTTGACATGACCATGGAGGTGAAGTAGTTAGTGTGCCATTATATGTCCTATTTTCTTCTTTGTGTGGGTGTAGCCACTCAAAACAGTTGGAAACATCTTGAAACATTCTGGAAATGTTTGTCTTTCTCACTGTGAATGTCAAATGTTGTGTTGCAGGTTGTACGGAATGTGTACATCCATAAAATCGAAAGTAGTTACAGGGACCTTCTTGCTTTGGTGTTCTACAGCACCGAGCAAAGCAAGAACCCCAGGAATTCATTCAAACATGTCTACGTGTACCATGACCTTGATGAACCCGGTGAGATGTTGCACCTTTCAAACCAACCAACACTTGTTGGCTACAATTCCACAGTTTTAATTTGAATGCAAATGACCTAATTCATGTTTAGATCAAACTAACACACCTTTGTAAATGTTTCTTTTGTATTAAATGTTTTTGTATGGTTTACTGTTAACATGAAAACAGCCTCAAATACATGAGCAAAGTTGCTCTTGATGTAAGATTGTTCCTTTTTATTCTAAACATTTCTTTTTACAAATATTTTGTAAGAATTATGTATGTGGGAGTGGTGGCGCAGAGGTTAGAGAAAGTGGGTCTGTGATCGGAAGATCGCCCATTCAACTCCTGGTACCAACAACATCAAAATGTGGGTGGGATAGGTGAAGCACCAACACCTGCCTACACCCTCATTTGCCCTACACTGGGCCCTTGATCAAGACCCTTAACCCCCACCATCTGCTCCCCCGGGCACCCTAGATAGCAGCTCTCTGCTCCACACAGAGGGCTGTGGTAGCTCGGTGGTCTGGTTGTGTCAGGAAGGACATCCAGCGTAAAAACAATCACCAAGTCTTTGTGCAACTTAGTTCTCTGTGGCGACCCGTGAAGAAGGGAGCAGCCGAAAGAAGAAAAAAAGTATTTATAAATATTTTGTTGCACAAGTTTTTATTTTATTGTTTTCAGGCTAACAGCACATGAACACCCTCACTCTGGCTCCTCCCCCAACAAACTAGTAAAACAATTAAGCAAGAGGCAAAGAAAACAAATGAGTGCAATAAAATATAAATTACAAAACAACTGTCATGATAAAACAAAAAAAATTCAAAGATCGTTTTCTTCTTTATCCTATATATAAAAAATTCTCAAAAAATTAGCATATTGTGGTAGAGGTAATTATTTTCCATAATGTAATGATAAAAATGAAACTTTCATATATTTCAGATTCATTGCACACCAGAGGGAGTATCAGAGAAACTGAGACGTTTATTTTCTAAACATAACGTCCCAGTGGCTTTTAAACCCCAAAATACATTACGGCAAAGACTGGTTCATCCCAAAGATCCAGTCCCCCGGCACAAACAGAGCAATGTTGTGTATGCTGTTCAGTGTCAGGAGGGCTGTGATCAGTCTTACATCGGGGAAACAAAACAGCCACTGACCAAAAGGATGGCCCAGCACAGAAGATCAACATCATCAGGCCAGGACTCTGCGGTCTACACTCATCTCCAGGCCAGCGGTCACTCTTTCAGGGATGAAGATGTTCACATCCTGGATAGAGAGGAACAATGGTTTGAGAGAGGAGTAAAGGAGGCCATCTTTGTGAAAAGAAACCGTCCATCATTAAACAGGGGTGGAGGCCTCCGGGTTCAACTGTCCCCCTCTTACAATGCTGTGATTGCTAGTATCACTCAGCCCTCTGTGAACAGTAAACAGCCATCAGTGTGCTAATGATCCATTGTTATGCTGATGGTCCTTCTTGAGCATGTGATCAGCTGGTTTTGGTTGTCAGCAGCAAAACTGGTTGATCCACCCTGAGACGGTGCTATTTAAGAGACTGAGCTGAATACAGCTCCTCAGACTGAGGAAGTCTCTCGGATGAGAGACGAAACGTTTCTACATTTTTTTGTTGATTTGCTTTCTTTTGTTTTTTTTGAATGTCCAGAGGACCAGATTTAACTTTTTTAGATATGAATATGTATATTTATACAGGTCCTTCTCAAAAAATTAGCATATTGTGATAAAGGTCATTATTTTCCATAATGTAATGATAAAAATGAAACTTTCATATATTTCAGATTCATTGCACACCAACTGAAATATTTCAGGTTTTTAATTATTTTAATACTGATGATTATGGCATACAGCTCATGAAAACCCAAAATGCCTGTCCCAAAAAATTAGCATATCATGAAAAGGTTCTCTAAACAAGCTATTAACCTAACCATCTGAATCAACGACGTAACTCTAAACACCTGCAAAAGATTCCTGAGGCTTTTAAAAACTCCCAGCCTTGTTCATTACTCAAAACCGCAATCATGGGTAAGACTGCCGACCTGACTGCTGTCCAGAAGGTCATCATTGACACCCTCAAGCAAGAGGGTAAGACACAGAAAGAAATTGCTGAACGAATAGGCTGTTCCCAGAGTCTTTATACTGTTGCTATATTCGTGGACATTTATCTCGACTTATTTTTGTTCAGTAATTTCTCAATCAGTACTTATAACAGACAGCTTAATTAGCACTCCCTAACAAGAATTTGTGACTATTGCTGTCAAACATACAACTCCAGCACAGCGGCTCAGACTTTGCTTGAAGAACTAGCAACTATTGCGCTTACCTTGCTGCTTCTGTCAACCTCCTGTGTCATCTGGATTGTTCCAGTTTGTCTTCTTTTGCTGGATTTTTTCCTGTGCTATGCTGTGGATTACATCGCACTGCCTTTTGGATATCCTTTTTGGAGCTGTGGGTCTGCTGTTAGCGGCTAGCTCTGTGCTAGCTTCCCCCGGCTTGGCTGGCTCGTCGATGTTGACCTACTCCGCCTCCCAGCTGATTGGACTCAACAACTGCTCCATCCCACCTTCTGTTTCTACCATTAAACAACTGGGTCTTCTGCGTAGACATCGTTTTGTCCATAGAGGCTCTCAGAAGAGAACTGTTTACTCTCGGCAAGCTGGGTCTGACTCCATCCCTTCCATCTGGTCTACCGGTCCTGCCGCACATCGATTACGTCATCAGAACGCTGCCTCTGTAGTCCCTGATATTGCTGAAAGAACACAGCACACGAAGTGGCAAGGAAAACGTGGAGTGGACTTCAGGCTGCTTAAACCTCTTCTAAAGGCTTCTATTCCAACCATTATTAAAATAGAACTTTTCAATGCTCAATCACTATCCAATAAATCATGTCTTATTCATGATCATATTCTGGAGAAGAATTTGGACCTCATGTGCCTTACTGAAACATGGCATCAACCAGATGTGTACAGCTCTCTGAATGAAGCCTGTCCCTCTGGATACAGTTATCTGCAGAAAGCCCGCTGCACTGGCCGTGGTGGTGGTCTGGCTGTAATTTACCGCAGTAATTTAAAATGATCACATTTAGCTTCTCGGGACTTTTTTCTTTTGAATGTTTGGCCTTCAACCTCAAAGCCCCCCTCCTGATGAATGTTATATTGATTTATCGGCCTCCCAAACCACGTTTCATTTAACTCAGAGATGCATGACCTCCTCACTTTTTTCTGCGCATCTCCTGTGAAAAATATTATTCTTGGAGATTTAAATATCCACATTGATAATTCTTCTTCCCCTCTGGCAGCAGAGTTTAAGTCTCTTTTGGACTCTCTCAATCTCACTCAGTATGTTGACGCCCCTACGCACAGCAGGGGGCACACTCTGGATTTGGTGATTACAGACACTGTACCTATCAATAACTTATCTGTATATGACCTGGGTGTCTCAGACCACAGTGGAAGTGCCTTCAACTTCATCTGCTCCTAATCCTAAACGACTTATCCAGTTCCGTGACTTTAAAAACATTTCCCCTGAGGTTCTGTCCTCTGATCTCCACTCCCTGACTGCTGTCAATCATTCATCTGCAAATGACTCTGTGGATTACTACAACCAATCTCTCCAGGAGCTTCTGGACCTCCATGCTCCCTTTAAAGCAAGGCTGGTGTCTTTCTCCCGTTCAGCCCCTTGGTACACTGCTGAGCTGCGTAAGATGAAAGCAGCTGGCCGTGCTATTGAGAGACGTGTAAAATCATCTGGTCTCTCTGTACATCAGCAGGCATATAAAGAACATCAGAAAGCCTACGCCTTTTCTCTTAAAGAAGCACGGTCCAAATATTATTCTAACATCATCAACAACTGCCCTGGAAACTCTAAACAACTCTTCTCCACAATAAATCATCTCCTTAATCCCATTAAACAGTCTCATGAGGACTCTGTTCAAAAATGCAACCTGTTCCTTAAATTTTTTAAAAACAACGTTAACTCCATTAGATCTCAGCTCCATAGCCTCCCTGATCTTCATCTGCCATCTACCCGTCTGCATTCTGGGTCCCTGAGCTGCTTTGATGAGGTTGTTCTGAGTGAAGTGGAGACCATCATCAAGAAAATGAAGCCTTCATCCTGCGCCCTGGATCCCTTCCCCTCGTCTCTCATTAAATCCAATCACTCTGCAATAAGCCCATTAATCACACAAATAATAAGTAAGTCACTGCAATCTGGTCAAGTTCCACTGCCTCTTAAAACTGCCATCATTAGGCCTCTTCTGAAAAAATCTAATTTGGATCCAGCCATTCTTTCTAATTACCGCCCAATTTCTCACCTCCCATTTCTGTCAAAAGTTCTGGAAAAAGCAGTTGCTGCCCAGCTGCAGATCCACCTACAACAACACTCCCTGTATGAGAAGTTTCAGTCTGGCTTCCGTGCAGCTCACAGTACTGAGACCGCACTGCTGAGAGTCACCAATGATGTCCTCATGGCTGCTGACACTGGTTCTCCCTCCCTCCTTGTTCTCCTTGACCTCACTGCAACTTTTGACACTGTGGACCATAGTATCCTCCTCCACCGTCTTCATGTGGAGGTCGGTCTCTGTGACACTGCCCTGGACTGGTTTAAATCTTTCCTCTCCAATAGGCTGGAATGTGTTAGTCTTGGCAATGCCAAGTCCCAGACTGTCTGTGTCTCCTGTGGTGTCCCTCAAGGGTCAGTTTTAGGCCCCCTGCTATTTTCCCTTTACATGTTGCCTTTAGGTCAAATTATTAATCAGTACAACATTTCTTTTCACTGTTATGCCGACGATACACAGCTTTACATCAGGACCGGAGCATCATCTTCACCACTGTCATCTACATCTTCACTCGCTGCCCTCTCTACCTGCCTGGAGGAGATAAGGGCATGGATGAATCAGAACTTTCTTCAGTTAAACGGCTCCAAAACAGAGGCCATACTGATTGGCACCCCTCACCAGGTTCAAACTTCAACTATAACGACTATTTCATTTTCTGGACAAGACATCCCACTCTCCACCTCTGTTACAAATCTTGGAATAAAAATGGACACTCATCTTACATTTGAAAATCACATTAAGCATCTGTTTAAAACCTGTTTCTTCCATCTTCGAAATATCTCCAAACTGCGCCCATCTCTCACTTTTGCTGATGCAGAGAAACTCATCCATGCTTTTGTCTCCTCCAGGCTCGACTACTGCAACTCCCTGTTTACTGGAATACCCGGCAAAAACCTTCAGAAGCTTCAATATATTCAAAACAGTGCAGCCAGGATTTTATTGAGAGCTCGTAAATTTGAACATATTACACCCATACTCCATAACCTCCAAGAACCGAAGACCTGCTAGATAGAAATGTTTAAATTGAGGGTGTTGGCTTTTCCTGTTTAATATGAGTGTTTTGTCTTACCTTTCAGTCATTCTGAAAAACAACCAGAGGAGGGTCGTGGATTCAATTGGAAACTTAACTATTCATTTAACTTGACTATAAACTTAACTTGACTATTAACTTAAATATTCAGTTAACTTAAATATTGAAATATTTTACTCCATTCAATTGGGCATTTAATCATTCTAAAATACCACGAGGTATTTTAAAGGTGGTTTAAAATAGAGTTTCACTCATTTATCTTTCTCTAGGAGGGGTGTGGCCGCTTTTTTGTATTTTTATAAAGGTTTATGTGTGTGGTACTTTTCACAGGTGTTGGATCAGGGGTCTGGTCCAGGACCCCTGGGGAGTGCAGTAAGTTTGCATCGTGTCCATATTGATAAATCCATAAAGAGGGTGAACTCCCAGGAATATGGGAGTTCAAAAGAGGGAATGTTGGATTTAATATTTTATACCTTTTTATAATTCCTATCAAGCACTCAAATGTCATGTCATATAAAGTGTGTGTGTGTCTTTCTTCCAGGGTTGAACTATGTTTATAGAAAATGTTTGCTAATTCTAACTAGTTGACCTTTAAATATAATCTCATAGGAGCTAAGGATAATTTTACAAGTTCACATTTGATGGATTACAAACAATCAAATCAGGCCTTTCAGAACAGATTAGAGCAGAGATTGATTAACATAAATAAAGCTAGAACACATCTCTTTAATTTAGACAATATAGTTTGACTAAGTAAAATCAAATTAAAAGTATAAAAATGATCCAAATAATAAACACAAACATGAGTTAGATAATAATTAAGTTATTAATTATTCCTAGAAATAAACAACTTTATTTCTAATCAGTTGGTATCACTAAGGTATAATCACGTTAAACAAACAGTATTAACAGTTTAAACGCAGACAAGGAAACTAAGATGAATCTGCCTTAAAAAAACAGAATCACCAGGCCAACAGATATTGAATTAACACCCAGGAGGTAGGTAATAATTAATAGTTATTAATTATTACGTATAAACAATTTAGACACGAATCATTTTATATCCCTAAAGTATAATAGCAAGTTAAACTTTAAACACAAGCCGATTTCGGTGTACCAAAACTTATCTGAAATATAGACGTTAACGTCCTTGAGGGGGCGGGCTAAGTCGTAACCATAGCGACAGAAGCTGAACCAATCAGGAAGCTAGCCTTCTCAAACGGGGATAAAAGGCCGGAAATGACGCACGCCCACCGAGCATTT